>NC_091292.1:103639453-103769453 GCF_038502225.1 Cherax quadricarinatus
CCTTCTTCAACTGTACTGTTTACCATCTTGATGTGAACTAAAGCAAATCCTGACTGGCAACTCATGCATGCATCCCAGATGTATGCCAGTTGTTAATATTGAGTCACAATGCATTTATTTTTTTAATTTGTCAAACACACACACACATATGGTTTATAGCATGGTGGTGTAGCGGACTAAGGCGTCGAGAAATTTACCTAGCTTCCCGGGGGGGCTGGTTAGATATCTCAGGTTTCATTCCCGGCTGGTCACAGTATTGTTATATGCTTAAAAACCACTTGTTTCGTCGAGGCAGAGTAACCCGAAAATGAAGAAACGCTTGTATATATATATATATATATATATATATATATATATATATATATATATATATATATATATATATATATATATATATATATTACATTTAGTTATTTATACAAGAGGTTATAACCACTTGCTCCCGGCATTTCAGTCGCCTCTTACGACACGCATGACTTACGGAGGAAGAATTCTTCTCTTCCTCATGGAGAAGTGGACAAGGATCTTTCCTCAGTAAGCCATGCGCGTCGTAAGAGGAGACTAAAATGCCAAGAGCACAGGGCTCGTAACCCCCTTTTCTGTATAATTTACTAAACATATAAAGAAAAGCTCTCATTTCTTCTTTTTCCTGTTACCCTGCCCCAGTGGGAGATGGCACGACATAAATATATGTGTCGTGCCGAATAGGTAAAACTTGTGATTTTGACTTAAATAGCAATGCTCTTTTTGCCATATAAGACAAGCAAAAATGTGTGTATGCAATAATTTCGCAAAAATCATTCTGAACCTAACGAAAAAAAAATGTATTTCACTGTGTTTGTTATTATTAAATTATTGCAAACTTATCTAAAATGTATTTAGTTGGATTAGGCTAGATTAAATTGCGCTTGTTATAATAAGGTTAGGTAAGTTTTTTAAGATTCTTCTGGTGCAAAATTATTAATTTTTACATGAACATTAGTGAAAAAAATGTCTTTAAAAGTATAAGAGAATTTTTTTAGAAAACTTAATTTTAAACGAGTTATTGTTAACTGACCACAAAACGCATGATTATAAATATATATAAAATACCACAGTGGGAATAGAAAAAGCCAGGGCACTGTCATGTAGCAATTTTTATTCTTTTAATAGGTTCAGAGTGGTGCAATAAATCTCCCCCCCCCCCTCATGTTAACCGAGGATTGGTGATCCCTATACTATGCGTTCAGTACCACTATAACAGGTATGAGAACTTAAAAAGTGTTGCTCCAGTAGAGGTGAAGTTAATAACACGTCGTCGTGGATGTGTTAGTAAAGGTGAAGATGCCATGTTATAGAAGGCTGTAAACATGGTACAGTCAGGCACAAAGATGGCACCAGGCTATAGTATAAACACTTTAAGATCAATGGTATTTGAATAATCTTTTGAAATATTTCAAGGTATTGGCAGTCGAGCAAGAAAATAGCTCAGGGTTGTTTATCCAGGGCAGTCAAATATTTAAAAGGTCTCCAAGGAAGCCTTTGCTTCAACAGCCATTTAGTGTTCTTAATAGAAGATATCAAGTTTTAATTATATTTTTGATATTATAAACATTCTACATTTTACAACTGAATTTATAAGTGGATGTGAATTTAACGAGAATGAAGACAATAATTCAAAGGATTTGAGCCTTTCGATAGTCGGGTCAGATCTGATTAACGCCAATTTTTCACTCACTGTATAACTCCTACACTTTTAGAATTTCCTCATATAATATAATATTAAATATTCATATATAAGATGGTGTTTTATTTATTTCACTATTGGTCTCCTCGTCTACTTTCCCCCGTCGCTAAATACGCATTATAGAGTGGAAACAATTATACAACACAATTACGATTCATTCCAAGATGTATGAATTCTTTTAAGGGTGGATGAAGCTGGGCTTGTCTCCCAGAATTGTGAGTGATACTTTAAACTTTATGGCTCATAACTTACCCAGAAATTGAAGATTAAATTAGACACCTATTTTCATCTCCAATTTCTGGGTTAGTTATGAATTGTTCCATCATCGTTGTTATTGTGGCTTTTTATTCTTTATGGAGATGTATAACAGTCGTTACTGGCGAACACTGCTTGATTCCATTAAGAACGATGATAACTAATCCCGGTGTAAGTAATGTTGCTTCACTACTCAACATCTATCTGCATGACACACATAATGAACCTCTCCCTCTCCTCTATCAGAGACCTGGGGCTACAACCGCCAGTGAATCAGAGGTGTCTGGATCTATTCAACACAGCATGGTCTGATCAGCCCAACAAGGGTCTGGCCAGCCCAGCAAATGTCCTATGGTTCGGATGGCAGTACATTCGGTTCATATAATGAGTATCCGGGGTTCGATCCCCGGTAAGGGTGAAAACGTTGGGTACGTTTCCTTACACCTTCTGCTCCTCTTCACCTAGCAGTAAATGGGTACCAGGGTGTCAGTCGTCTGTTGTGGGTCACATACTTGGGGAGGGGGAGTAATATACCTTAGGGCTGGAAAAAAGTGTTATGTCAGTCGAACAGAGTGGTCACGTAATGTCCAGCAACACCAGCTTCACTCTATAATCACGATTAGTAACCCAAACCTATAAAGAATTAATGTCAACTATAAAAAGTAAATTAAGTAGCTATTAGGTTGAAAATAAACGCCATAACCACGTAACCTCAGCCATTTTATCCCCTCGATAAAAAAATCTCATGCGTTATAAATTATTTCCCGGTAAGGGGGCCGAACAATTTACAAAGAGCTATGAAGCGGTTCTGAAGAATTTTACTAAAGGAAATGTCATCACGACTTTACACATGCATGGATTGCTGGATCGTGTTCCCAGAGCCTTGATGCACACCATGCCATTTTTCTTCTCACTCTGCTCAATATTTTCTTAATTTTCCTGGAGTAGATAAGTAAGACACATGGAGTGTCGCTGAGATGCAAACCTCACACATTGCCTGACAGGTTTCTGCATTACTCGTTCCGTTCTCTAATATTTTCTTGCAGTTATCGAGGCAACCCTCGTGTCATTCACACGAAGCCAAGAGCATTTATAGGCTCGGAGACTTTTCGAAAAGAAGGCTGAGACAGAGCCCTTCAGGCCTGGACCTTGTAACCTAGTTAGTTTAGGAAACTTACATGCTCAAATGTCTGCCGGGTAAAAATGTCTGCCTAGGAAGAGTTCCACGGAGCCAAGCTTAAAATGATAAATTTTCACTTTACAAAAGTCATTTTTTATTAGGTTATGTTAGGTGTGATCTGGAGCACAGTCGTAAAGTTGACTAACTTCTACATTTTGTAATATTTTCTGTAACTTTTCTTCTCTTGACTTTTTGTTATTTTTTCCCCTTGTAACTATGAGCAGGACCTACTAAACATGGGAGAGTAAGCCTACTACCGTGCTCCTCAAATCTACCCACCTCCACAAGCCACCCATACACCTCACCCCTGTCAACTGCTCGTGCACCCTTCCCGTCCACAACTCACGCACCCCCGTCCACTGCTCACGCACCCCGTCACATAGTGTCAAAACAGCGTGAAAACTGCGGTGCGCTTCCTGCTTTACGAGAGGTTGCTAATTGGAGGGAGACTCACGTATATGCTGGGCACACCCCACTCATACTCTCATATATTTCCCACCAGTTGTCACGTAATGTGCACCTGGGGATGCAGGCGCTGAGGGTGACTGAACACGGAAAGAAGTGGAGGTAGAGGTTGGAGATGAGTAGAGTTGTAGCTTGGAGATGAGTGGAGGTGGAGGTATGTTTTATGTTATTTACAAAGCATTTACAACTGTTGGCTCATCCATCGCTTTATATTCGGTTTCTAACATTATGGGATTTACACTGACGTTGTCAACTTGCTACTGTTATAATCAATTCACTCTCTCGTTACATAAATCTCATTTAGCAATCCACATCCATAATTTGTTCCCTGCCAACGGCATATCAGCAAATTTAAACGTAAGGGGGAAATATCCCCACCATTTATGCCGAAACAGATGGGTTCTTACAACTTTTCAATGGGGCAAGTACATTTTGGGAAAATTAACGACCCTTCCAGACAGTGACTCCTGCTATTAAGCGCAAACAACTTACACCACCATCTTAAGGTGGAAGACGAATTTGAGAGAGTATGCAAAAGAAAGAATTAAAAAATGTGTAGAATCATCGGTGGAAAATAGGAGGTATAAGTTGGAGAAGGAAGATGTAGGTGTGTAGAATCATCGGTGGAAAATAGGAGGTATAAGTTGGAGAAGGAAGATGTAGGTGTGTAGAATCATCGGTGGAAAATAGGAGGTATAAGTTGGAGAAGGAAGATGTAGGTGTGTAGAATCATCGGTGGAAAATAGGAGGTATAAGTTGGAGAAGGAAGATGTAGGTGTGTAGAATCATCGGTGGAAAATAGGAGGTATAAGTTGGAGAAGGAAGATGTAGGTGTGTAGAATCATCGGTGGAAAATAGGAGGTATAAGTTGGAGAAGGAAGATGTAGGTGTGTAGAATCATCGGTGGAAAATAGGAGGTATAAGTTGGAGAAGGAAGATGTAGGTGTGTAGAATCATCGGTGGAAAATAGGAGGTATAAGTTGGAGAAGGAAGATGTAGGTGTGTAGAATCATCGGTGGAAAATAGGAGGTATAAGTTGGAGAAGGAAGATGTAGGTGTGTAGAATCATCGGTGGAAAATAGGAGGTATAAGTTGGAGAAGGAAGATGTAGGTGTGTAGAATCATCGGTGGAAAATAGGAGGTATAAGTTGGAGAAGGAAGATGTAGGTGTGTAGAATCATCGGTGGAAAATAGGAGGTATAAGTTGGAGAAGGAAGATGTAGGTGTGTAGAATCATCGGTGGAAAATAGGAGGTATAAGTTGGAGAAGGAAGATGTAGGTGTGTAGAATCATCGGTGGAAAATAGGAGGTATAAGTTGGAGAAGGAAGATGTAGGTGTGTAGAATCATCGGTGGAAAATAGGAGGTATAAGTTGGAGAAGGAAGATGTAGGTGTGTAGAATCATCGGTGGAAAATAGGAGGTATAAGTTGGAGAAGGAAGATGTAGGTGTGTAGAATCATCGGTGGAAAATAGGAGGTATAAGTTGGAGAAGGAAGATGTAGGTGTGTAGAATCATCGGTGGAAAATAGGAGGTATAAGTTGGAGAAGGAAGATGTAGGTGTGTAGAATCATCGGTGGAAAATAGGAGGTATAAGTTGGAGAAGGAAGATGTAGGTGTGTAGAATCATCGGTGGAAAATAGGAGGTATAAGTTGGAGAAGGAAGATGTAGGTGTGTAGAATCATCGGTGGAAAATAGGAGGTATAAGTTGGAGAAGGAAGATGTAGGTGTGTAGAATCATCGGTGGAAAATAGGAGGTATAAGTTGGAGAAGGAAGATGTAGGTGTGTAGAATCATCGGTGGAAAATAGGAGGTATAAGTTGGAGAAGGAAGATGTAGGTGTGTAGAATCATCGGTGGAAAATAGGAGGTATAAGTTGGAGAAGGAAGATGTAGGTGTGTAGAATCATCGGTGGAAAATAGGAGGTATAAGTTGGAGAAGGAAGATGTAGGTGTGTAGAATCATCGGTGGAAAATAGGAGGTATAAGTTGGAGAAGGAAGATGTAGGTGTGTAGAATCATCGGTGGAAAATAGGAGGTATAAGTTGGAGAAGGAAGATGTAGGTGTGTAGAATCATCGGTGGAAAATAGGAGGTATAAGTTGGAGAAGGAAGATGTAGGTGTGTAGAATCATCGGTGGAAAATAGGAGGTATAAGTTGGAGAAGGAAGATGTAGGTGTGTAGAATCATCGGTGGAAAATAGGAGGTATAAGTTGGAGAAGGAAGATGTAGGTGTGTAGAATCATCGGTGGAAAATAGGAGGTATAAGTTGGAGAAGGAAGATGTAGGTGTGTAGAATCATCGGTGGAAAATAGGAGGTATAAGTTGGAGAAGGAAGATGTAGGTGTGTAGAATCATCGGTGGAAAATAGGAGGTATAAGTTGGAGAAGGAAGATGTAGGTGTGTAGAATCATCGGTGGAAAATAGGAGGTATAAGTTGGAGAAGGAAGATGTAGGTGTGTAGAATCATCGGTGGAAAATAGGAGGTATAAGTTGGAGAAGGAAGATGTAGGTGTGTAGAATCATCGGTGGAAAATAGGAGGTATAAGTTGGAGAAGGAAGATGTAGGTGTGTAGAATCATCGGTGGAAAATAGGAGGTATAAGTTGGAGAAGGAAGATGTAGGTGTGTAGAATCATCGGTGGAAAATAGGAGGTATAAGTTGGAGAAGGAAGATGTAGGTGTGTAGAATCATCGGTGGAAAATAGGAGGTATAAGTTGGAGAAGGAAGATGTAGGTGTGTAGAATCATTGGTGGAAAATAGGAGGTATAAGTTGGAGAAGGAAGATGTAGGTGTGTAGAATCATTGGTGGAAAATAGGAGGTATAAGTTGGAGAAGGAAGATGTAGGTGTGTAGAATCATTGGTGGAAAATAGGAGGTATAAGTTGGAGAAGGAAGATGTAGGTGTGTAGAATCATCGGTGGAAAATAGGAGGTATAAGTTGGAGAAGGAAGATGTAGGTGTGTAGAATCATCGGTGGAAAATAGGAGGTATAAGTTGGAGAAGGAAGATGTAGGTGTGTAGAATCATCGGTGGAAAATAGGAGGTATAAGTTGGAGAAGGAAGATGTAGGTGTGTAGAATCATGATTCTAAAATTTCTAGTAGGTGAAACCTGGCGTAGATAAGTCTCTGTTATAAATGTATTTCTACTAAAATCTGTCACTTTACAGCCATTATTTTACGTACCACCATCACCACCACCCTTCACTGTATTCACCATCACCACCACCCTTCACTGTATTCATCACCACCACCTTTCACTGTATCCACCATCACCACCACCCTTCACTGTATTCATCACCACCACCTTTCACTGTATCCACCATCACCGCCACCCTTCACTGTATTCATCACCACCACCTTTCACTGTATCCACCATCACCACCACCCTTCACTGTATTCATCACCACCACCTTTCACTGTATCCACCATCACCACCACCCTTCACTGTATTCACCATCACCACCACCCTTCACTGTATTCATCACCACCACCTTTCACTGTATCCACCATCACCACCACCCTTCACTGTATTCACCATCACCACCACCCTTCACTGTATTCATCACCACCACCACCCTTCACTGTATGCACCATCACCACCACCCTTCACTGTATTCACCATCACCACCACCCTTCACTGTATGCACCATCACCACCACCCTTCACTGTATTCACCATCACCACCACCCTTCACTGTATTCACCATCACCACCACCCTTCACTGTATTCATCACCACCACCACCCTTCACTGTATGCACCATCACCACCACCCTTCACTGTATTCACCATCACCACCACCCTTCACTGTATTCACCATCACCACCACCCTTCACTGTATTCACCATCACCACCACCCTTCACTGTATTCACCATCACCACCACCCTTCACTGTATGCACCATCACCACCACCCTTCACTGTATTCACCATCACCACCACCCTTCACTGTATGCACCATCACCACCACCCTTCACTGTATGCACCATCACCACCACCCTTTACTGTATTCACCATCACCACCACCCTTCACTGTATGCACCATCACCACCACCCTTCACTGTATTCACCATCACCACCACCCTTCACTGTATTCATCACCACCACCCTTCACTGTATGCACCATCACCACCACCCTTCACTGTATCCACCATCACCACCACCCTTTACTGCATTCACCATCACCACCACCTTTCACTGTATCCACCATCACCACCACCCCTTACTGCATTCACCATCACCACCACCCTTCACTGTATCCACCATCACCATCACCCTTTACTGCATTCACCATCACCACCACCCTTTACTGCATTCACCATCACCACCTTTCACTGTATCCATCACCGCCCTTCACTGTATCTACCATCACCATCACCCTTTACTGCATTCACCATCACCACCACCCTTTACTGCATTCACCATCACCACCTTTCACTGTATCCATCACCGCCCTTCACTGTATCCATCACCACCCTTCACTGTATCCATCACCACCACCCTTCACTGTATCCATCACCATCCTTCACTGTATCCACCATCACCATCCTTCACTATATCCACTACCATCCTTCACTATATCCACCACCATCACCACCCTTCACTGTATCCATCACCACCACCCTTCACTGTATCCATCACCACCATCCTTCACTGTATCAATCACCATCCTTCACTATATCCACTACCATCCTTCACTATATCCACCACCATCACCACCCTTCACCGTATCCATCACCTCCACCCTTCACTGTATTCACCACCATCCTTCACTGTATCCACCACCACCCTCCACTGTATCCACCGCCACCCTCCACTGTATCTACCATCACCTCCACCCTTCACTGTATCCACCATCACCACCACCCTTCACTGCATCCACCATCACTACCACCCTTCACTGTATCCATCACCTCCACCCTTCACTGTATTCATCACCATCCTTCACTGTATCCACCATCACCACCATCCTTATATCCACCATCACCACCCTTCACTGTATCCATCACCCTTCACTGTATCCATCATCACCCTTCACTGTATCCACCATCACCATTCACTGTATCCAAAATCACCACCACCCTTTACTGTATCCACCACCATCACCACCTTTCACTGTATCCACCATCCTTCACTGTATCCATCACCACCACCCTTCACTGTATCCATCACCACCCTTCACTGTATCAACCATCACCCTTCACTGTATCCATCATCACCCTTCACTGTATCCATCACCATTCACTGTATCCACCACCATCACCACCTTTCACTGTATCCACCATCCTTCACTGTATCCATCACCACCACCCTTCACTGTATCCATCACCACCACCCTTCACTGTATCCACCATCACCCTTCACTGTATCCACCACCACCATGTCTATGACACGCATCACAACATGGTCGATCTGCTATTTACTGAAGTAACTTATCAAATTTCTTCCTGAATACTTCTATCTTTGCTCCGGGGATAGTGCCTATATATGCTAGTAGTAGGTCGAAGAGCCTTAGTCTACGGATGCTGGCACAATTATTATTATTATTATTATTAATTAGCCGGTATTCTCCCGGCCCGGGCCTTTTCCAAGTGGTGGCCCGGCCTTGGCTCCCTCTTTAGGGAGTGTCTGAGACCTAAGTCTCCCATGGGAGGAGGCACAAGTACCTCCTCATCTTTGGGACCAACTGTCCCCAGGCCTAGCCACAAGCTAGGCCTCTCTGGTCTGCCATCCCCGCCCCAAGGAGGTTAATGGGAATGACAATCTTATGAGCTAAAGGCTCGGGCTCAGGCACCTACCCTACCCTAGAAGGGTTAGGCATGGTGTCGATGCTGGCACAATGTTCTTCAGTTCTGCGTGTGGCACCCCTGCTTTTGTATAAATCACAGACCGGGTGTGAGTCAACCCCATGACAAAAGAGTCCTAGAAGTCACAGGTCGGTGTTCAGGGATTTGTTTGTAATCGTGTTATTACGATTTCGTGAGTATATTCCACATTTCGTCCCGTATCTCTCACTCCATTAAGAGGTTATGGTAGTGTGCTGATCAGGCCCCTGACCCACTAGTATTTTCCGCGATTAAGCTACATCTCACCATTACAGTGAAAAAAAAAATTCGTGTGTTCGGCAACGGCTTCAGTAGTTCCGTGGTTCCACGCGGCGCTACTTAAATATTAATGATTTGTATCCTAATTATTGTTAATAGGAACCTGTTGCATTAATACCAACATCACTACTTGGGTTATTTATTCTAACATAATTACTTTTCATCACGATTCATCATATGCACAAAAGGAAAGGAAAATTCAGGAACGAGATCATTTGAATCCACGAAAGATCGTATTAACACAGAAAAGGAGGCGATCCCATTAAGAACCAAGAAGGGCAAAAGATCCCATAAACCTGGAAGGGAAGGAGAAGATGCCATTCGCATGGAAGGGCCGAAAAAGTTACCATTGCTATGGAAGTGCAGAAGATGCCATTACAATAGAAGGGCAAGAAGTCCCATTACCATGGGTAACATACCCAGTTACTCATCGACTCACAGACTCGTACATTAATTCCACTCTCTCAGATTTTAAGCCCGGAATAAAAATGTGAGGAAAAAATGTATAACGTTAGCTCAAGAATGTTGAATGTATGAGTGGGAGAGTGTGAGGAATGTACTTTTGGAGTGGAGACGTTGGAAAGTGAAGCAAGGGAGAGAAGGGGAAGATGAGGGTGGTGTGAGTGAGGGTGGTGTGAGTGAGGGTGGTGTGAGTGAAGGTGGTGTGGGTGGTGTGAGTGAGGGTGGTGTGAGTGAGGGTGGTGTGAGTGAAGGTGGTGTGAGTGAAGGTGGTGTGAGTGAGGGTGGTGTGAGTGAGAGTGGTGTGAGTGAAGGTGGTGTGAGTGAAGGTGGTGTGAGTGAGGGTGGTGTGAGAGTGGTGTGAGTGAAGGTGGTGTGAGTGAGGGTGGTGTGAGGGTGGTGTGAGTGAGAGTGGTGTGAGTGAAGGTGGTGTGAGTGAAGGTGTGAGTGAGGGCGGTGTGAGTGAAGGTGTGAGTGAAGGTGGTGTGAGTGAAGGTGTGAGTGAAGGTGGTGTGAGTGAAGGTGGTGTGAGTGAGAGTGGTGTGAGTGAAGGTGTGAGTGAGAGTGGTGTGAGTGAAGGTGGTGTGAGTGAGGGCGGTGTGAGTGAGAGTGGTGTGAGTGAAGGTGGTGTGAGTGAAGGTGGTGTGAGTGAAGGTGGTGTGAGTGAAGGTGGTGTGAGTGAGGGTGGTGTGAGGGTGGTGTGAGTGAAGGTGGTGTGAGTGAGGGTGGTGTGAGGGTGGTGTGAGTGAAGGTGGTGTGAGTGAGGGTGGTGTGAGTGAAGGTGGTGTGAGTGAGGGTGGTGTGAGTGAGGGTGGTGTGAGGGTGGTGTGAGTGAAGGTGGTGTGAGTGAAGGTGGTGTGAGTGAAGGTGGTGTGAGTGAGAGTGGTGTGAGTGAAGGTGGCGTGAGTGAAGGTGGTGTGAGTGAAGGTGGCGTGAGTGAAGGTGGTGTGAGTGAAGGTGGTGTGAGTGAGGGTGGTGTGAGTGAGGGTGGTGTGAGTGAGGGCGGTGTGAGTGAGGGCGGTGTGAGTGAAGGTGGTGTGAGTGAGGGCGGTGTGAGTGAGGGTGGTGTGAGTGAGGGTGGTGTGAGTGAAGGTGGTGTGAGTGAGGGTGGTGTGAGTGAGGGTGGTGTGAGTGAAGGTGGTGTGAGTGAGGGTGGTGTGAGTGAGGGTGGTGTGAGTGAAGGTGGTGTGAGTGAGGGTGGTGTGAGTGAGGGTGGTGTGAGTGAGGGTGGTGTGAGTGAGGGCGGTGTGAGTGAGGGCGGTGTGAGTGAGGGTGGTGTGAGTGAGGGTGGTGTGAGTGAGGGTGGTGTGAGTGAGGGTGGTGTGAGTGAAGGTGGTGTGAGTGAGGGTGGTGTGAGTGAAGGTGGTGTGAGTGAAGGTGGTGTGAGTGAGAGTGGTGTGAGTGAAGGTGGTGTGAGTGAAGGTGGTGTGAGTGAAGGTTGTGTGAGTGAGAGTGGTGTGAGTGAAGGTGGTGTGAGTGAGGGTGGTGAGAGTGAGGGTGGTGTGAGTGAGGGTGGTGTGAGTGAGGGCGGTGTGAGTGAAGGTGGTGTGAGTGAGGGCGGTGTGAGTGAAGGTGGTGTGAGTGAGGGTGGTGTGAAGGTGGTGTGAGTGAGGGTGGTGTGAGTGAAGGTGGTGTGAGTGAAGGTGGTGTGAGTGAGGGTGGTGTGAGTGAGGGTGGTGTGAGTGAGGGTGGTGTGAGTGAGGGTGGTGTGAGTGAAGGTGGTGTGAGTGAAGGTGGTGTGAGTGAGGGTGGTGTGAGTGAGGGTGGTGTGAGTGAAGGTGGTGTGAGTGAGGGCGGTGTGAGTGAGGGCGGTGTGAGTGAGGGCGGTGTGAGTGAGGGCGGTGTGAGTGAAGGTGGTGTGAGTGAGGGTGGTGTGAGTGAAGGTGGTGTGAGTGAGGGTGGTGTGAGTGAAGGTGGTGTGAGTGAGGGTGGTGTGAGTGAGGGTGGTGTGATTGAAGGTGGTGTGAGTGAGGGTGGTGTGAGTGAGGGTGGTGTGAGTGAGGGTGGTGTGAGTGAGGGTGGTGTGAGTGAGGGTCGTGTGAGTGAGGGTGGTGTGAGTGAGGGTGGTGTGAGTGAGGGTGGTGTGAGTGAGGGTAGTGTGAGTGAGGGTGGTGTGAGTGAGGGTGGTGTGAGTGAGGGTGGTGTAAGTGAAGGTGGTGTGAGTGAAGGTGGTGTGAGTGAAGGTGGTGTGAGTGAGGGTGGTGTGAGTGAGGGTAGTGTGAGTGAGGGTGGTGTGAGTGAGGGTAGTGTGAGTGAAGGTGGTGTGAGTGAGGGTGGTGTGAGTGAGGGCGGTGTGAGTGAGGGCGGTGTGAGTGAGAGTGGTGTGAGTGAGGTCATCCGGAGACAGCTAACAAAGAGTAAGAGTCAATGGGACATGATGTCCTCATACCACTCCAAAGATCAATAACTTTTATGTTTAAGATCACTACCCCCTCCCCTCTCACAACCTCTTCCCCTCTCACTACCCCCTCCCCTCTCACAACCTCTTCCCCTCTCACTACCCTTTCCTCCCTCACTAGACCCCTTACTCCTCTCACTACTCCTTCCTTCATCCCGTCTCATCCATAAATCCTCTATTCCTTTCTTGCAGCCTCCACTGACCACCTACACATCCACCCCACGTCTCATCTAGTGTTTCTTTCATAGTTCACAATCCTCTCAAAGTCCTTCCCTCCAAACCCTTACTTCACCCTCCCAAACTGTGAGCCTTCTCTAAAATCTCCCGTATCTAACCCTCTTCTCTCTCTACCAAACTTCAAATTCCCCTTCTAGACGATAAAATTCTCCAGCCAAAACTGTAATTTGCACATACAAAAAATTTAATTCCCTTGAAAGCTGTAAATTCCTCTTCGAAACTGTAAAAAAAATGAAAAAAAATCTTGCTTAAAGGCGTAAATTTCCTTACAAAACTAATAACTGTAACCTTCCCTCAAAACTAATTTCCTTCTACAAAACATTAAGTTTTCCTCTCCAAACTGTGGTTTCATCCTCAAAAAATTTTCATCTCTCACACCGACTTAATCATCCCCGCTAAAACCACCTGTCCTCCATAACCATCTCCTCGCTATCATCTCCCAGTATATATTTTACTCCCACAGAAATCTTAATTCATCTCCTAATAAAACCCATCTCACCCCTACGGAAATAATCTGCCCATCTCGTGAGAACCGCTGCCTTTCCACACCAAAACCTCACACTGCGACAGCCAAAAACCATGAAGTTACCCTCTAAAACCTCTGGATGTCTTGGCAGCAGAGCTGCCTACAGCTGTAACACAACCATGAAATTGTATTGTTAAAGACCACCAAGTTAAAGCAACAAGGAAGAAGTAAATATGGAAGACAAAAATGAAGATGGGAAGAAGTGAAGGTAGGAGAAACGAATAAGTTAAAAATGATTGAAGGTAGACTAGGAGAAGAAGAATTAGGTTTGAAACCTATCAGTTGCAAGTGGGTGATTAAGACTAAAGCTGGATCATTAAGGCTGAACGTACGTCATTAAGACTGCAGGTTGACCACGAAGGCTGAACCTGGATCATTAAGGCTGCACCTAGATCATTAAAGCTGCACCTGGATCAATAAGACTGCACCTGGATCATTAAGGCTGCACGTGGGTCATTAAAGCTGCACCTGGATCATTAATTAAGGCTGCACCTGGATCATTAAGGCTGCACCCAGATCATTAAAGCTGCACCTGGATCAATAAGACTGCACCTGGATCATTAAGGCTGCACGTGGGTCATTAAAGCTGCACCTGGATCATTAATTAAGGCTGCACCTGGATCATTAAGGCTGCACCCAGATCATTAAAGCTGCACGTGGGTCATTAAGGCAGCACGTGGATCATTGATTAAGGCTTCACTTCACTTGTACTCAAACATCAAAAATTTCTTCATCCTTAAAACTGGGATTTAAGTCAGCTTTCGACACATACATATTTCGGCATATATAAATTGAGATAAACACACTACTCGGTGTATATACACCGAGATACACACACTTCTTACAGTGAGAAATACACACCTCTTAGTGTATATATCCTGTGAAGAAAGCGAGAGAAAGTAAAGTGTGTGTGTGCACTCCCCAGATCAGTGTTTACCTTGCCACGGGGAATGAAGAGGAGGGGCGTTCAATGATGAGGAGGGGTGCTTAGTGATGAGGAGGGGCGCTCAATGATGAGGAAGGGCGCTTAGTGATGAGGAGGGGCGCTCAATGATGAGGAGGGGTGCTCAGTGATGAGGAGGGGCGCTCTGTACTGAGTGCAGTGATGGGGAAGGGAGCTCTATACTGATGAGGCTGGTTACCTGTAAGTTAAATGTAGTCGCTTCCGGAGGTCACAGCTCCTCGGTCTGGTCCCAGACCAGGCAGAGCAAAATCCTACACTAGCAAAGTCAAAAGCCGGTGTCTCAAGGCACTGTCTTGGCACCTCTACTGTTTCTTATCCTCATCGCAGACATTCATAAACACAATCGCTACAGTTTCGTATCATTATTTGGGGGCTTTCTTACTATCATTTGAGGTCTTCTACATCAGTAGAAGACAGAAAAATTACACGAAGATGTAAGCAGTCTTCCAGTGGGCAGGAGAACATGACGTTCAATAGTGATAAACTCCACCTGCTTAGAAATGGAACCCAAGAGGATCACCAAATAGATCGAAACGAAGACTCACGTGAAGGACCTGGGAACAATCACGTCGGTTGACCAATATTTCAAAGAACACAGTAAGGTAAATGTCATGACAGGCAGGAAAGCAGCGACGTGGATAATGAGGACTTTCAAAACAATGGAAAGCCAATGGTGACACTATTCTAATTGCTTGTGCTTCCTCATTTAGATTATTGTTCAGTGATGGCGGCTCCGTGTAATTTATTTACGGCCCGCATAATAGCTACTGAAGCATTTCAACTAGTGGAAACGCCTGTCTTATATCTTATGTACTCGCTGGAGCGGATGTTCTAGTTTCAAATCTGCATACTGCCATAACAACATACTGGAGTGAGAGATATGGGAGAAAATGTAAAATAAACCCAGTGAAAAGCAGGGGCACCGTGGGCACAGTAAGAGATCATTAATTAAATCTACCTGACCTTCCTCAGCTCTGGCTTACCTCGCTGTGACTGCTACTACTATGACCTGCAAGTATTTCTTGCTCGCTTAATCTCCCTCTCTCTCTCTCTCTCTCTCACTCTCTCTCTCACTCTCTGGAATAAACAAAAAGGTTTTAATTGAAAAACTTATCATTAACACTGAACCAGATTTTGTTGGTGAATATGAAGATAAGTAATAGAGATACTACACGAGAGAGAGAGAGAGAGAGAGAGAGAGAGAGAGAGAGAGAGAGAGAGAGAGAGAGAGAGAGAGAGAGAGAGAGAGAGAGAGAGAGAGAGAGAGAGAGAGAGAGAGAGAGAGAGAGAGAGAGAATAGAGATGGAAGGAGAAAGTTCGAAGGTCATCTGCTGATAGCACAAAACTCTTACTGGCATAAGTAATATCTAGACATGTGGGGGTCAGTAAAAGAAACAGAAGATTCTCTGCCCATTCTTCACTCTCTCTGACTCGGACACAAGTACTCGACGTGCGCTGGATTTTGTATCATGTCATAAAAAAAATTACGGATTTTCTTTTTTACAGGAAAAAACTATTATTGAACCAAATCTGACTGCTACCAGTACTTTTATCACCACGACTACTCCCAGAATTACTACTACTATCAATGATAGTACTACTACAAATGATACTAGTAGTTTTATAGCTGCTAATACTGCCATTATAACACTGGAGCAGCTGACTTCTTGCACCATATAATTCACTGATGACTTCATGTGCTGCTTCCAATACCTAATATTACAATTCGTTTTAGAGTAATTATATTTATGTAAATTACCGAACCATGTGGGTCGTTCAGCGCTAGTAGTGGTGAAGGCTTGATCCTCCGTTCGCTAGTCGTGGTCCAAACTCCAGTTAACTAGTGAAGCTATTCATAATTAAAATAGTATTAAGTCTGAGAAGTATGAGGGTGCCTAACCTTACCTTATGTTTACCCTAGACCGTTTTTGAAGTTATCGCAGCCGCACCTCGGTCCCAGACCAGACCGCCTGGTCTGGGACCAGTTCTTGTATTTTTTTTTCTCCCTTGTTCTGTTAACTGTTTTGTTCTCCAGACTTTACTTTCTTACACGTTTCTTGGGCATTTCTTCCTCTCAACGGAGAGACCTTTTTTTTTCAATTTATTTCCCATATCTTCTTGTATACGACTAAGAGTTGACTGCACTTAAAGTAAGTGATACTTCATGGTATATGCTTAAAGTTGTTCATTTTGTAGTTCGGTATTGTAATATTTTAGATATATTTCCCGGAGTTCTCTGCAAACTGAAAACTGTCGTGGTCACTATTGCCTAACTTTTCCCCAACCTCGCGGTAATGGTCACTAGCCATAGTAATGACCAAGTTTTTGGCCGTGACAATAACCATATTTCTGACCGTGGCAATAACCATATTTCTAGCGGTGACAAGAACCATATTTCTGACCGTGACAATAACCATATTTCTAGCGGTGACAATAACCATATTTCTGACAGTGGCAATAACCATATTTCTAGCGGTGACAATAACCATATTTCTAGCAGTGACAATAACCATATTTCTGACCGTGACAATAACCATATTTCTGACCGTGACAATAACCATATTTCTGACCGTGGCAATAACCATCTTTCTGACAGTGACAATAACAAAGTCTCTGGCTTTATCAGGTGAGGGTCCTGTGCTGGTGCTGCATACTCCAGGACAGACCTGGTATAAGTAGTATATAGGTATTTAATGGCCCTGTTGAGATTCCTGTGAGCTACTCTTAGATTTGTCAAGATGAATATTCACTTCAGAGGTTTAGTTGATGTGTGTCTGGCAATATGATCGACACTGTTCACTTCCCTGGGTCTTCCTCCTTGGGTGAGATTTGCAGCCTCAATGTCCGACTCTTTACTCAATTTATGGCCTTGTTCTCCCTTGTAAAATTTTCGTAACTTTGCATTTGCGGTGGTTGAATTAGAGAAGCCGCTTATTTGAGAAATTTATTTGTCTAAGTTCAGGGATACATCTAACTACCTCTATATGCTCTTCATTTATACCGGACACAGTACCAGTCATAATATTAATGTTGGCACAACCCCACCTGTGACATTCTGACATCTCTCCTCGGACAATCACTGTTTACTTCCCATAAGGTACTATTTGATCCACTGTAGCGCATTTCCTGTTATTTCTGCTTGCTCAAGTCTCTTGTGATGTACAGTATCAAATGCCTATGCTTGTGATTTATCCGCGATTTACCTGTGACCGGTTTTGAGTTTTCTTCTATCCCTGCAGCGCGGTCTGAGGTCAGGTTTTCCAGTTGACCACCTGTGACCGTATCCCAGAGTTTTTCTATGCTCGCGCCCTGCTGGGGCCAGGCTTTTCTGTTGACTGCCTTTTTAACTAGGCTGCTGCTGTTGGCGCCCTACTTGCCCACACAGCCATCGTAGCTTGACAGACTGTGCTAGCGACCCGCAAGCCCACATAGCCATTTGAAGCTGTCCAGTTTCTTTAATTAAAATTCTATCTTTGTTCCAGCAATATTTCTGATGCCTGGTGGAAATTTGTTGAAGTCTTGGGTCACGGATATTGATAGTGCTTTCTAACTCTACCCATGATTCGCTCCATTTCCTTGTAAATCACTGTGTTTATTCCATATTTTACTGCTATAGCTTCCATCCAGTAATTTATTATAAAAGCGTGCACGGTAGGGACCAGGTCCTTCAGGTGCATATACATAAGCTATACAAAATATATCTGTCACTCTGTTAGTCTTTTAAGAAGTTTACCGTCTGCCACAGTCTCATCATCACTGATGCTTTGCTAACATTTTAGAAACTGTCAAGTGGTGGGTATAGTGAACATAAGTGATATGATTCATAAGTAACATTAATAAAGTCGAGTCACCATGATAAAAATATATAAAATGTCGAGGAAATTAATATATAAAGCAGTGCGGGTGATTGCTAACTTTAATTATAAATCAAAATCTTCAGGTAGCGTGCATATCCTTAATTAGAAATCAAACTTTTAAAGAGTGCAGGAACGATATTTTAAATGTAAACCCATTAACATATATGAAAACATAACCTGTGCAGACTTCGCACTAACAATATTTATGAAACATCTCACGTATTATATATATAAAAACCTTTTAACATTACCGAATAAATTATAAAATCCTAACTCGTAATATCAGGATTACAAACAACTCACAGAACGAGTAGACTGGTCTGCCACTTTTAGGTCTCACCTGCCATGGGTTCGAGACCCATCCGCTCTGTGATTTGTTTAAAACCCCCTAATTTTTAGAAAATAAATGGCTTGAGAGATGTGTATCACTGCTAGAGGAAACATCGTCAAATCCTATCATGACAACCGTAGGAATATTATAAGACAGAGTGAACTTTCTTACACAGGTGAGTAGATGTAAGTGTAAGTCGTGTGACACACCTGCTCATGCAAACACCTGTATTGGCATCTGGAAACGTGCCAGGGAAAGTCGGCGAAAACAAATGAACGGCTTAACTTTATGGGCAGCGACTGGGCTCCATTTAAGTAAATCTGGGTGCAGCTGCACACCAGTGTGGGCATTCAAACTAAATTGCCCAACGGCAAGGTAATTGTGCAGATTCAACACAGAAAAATGGTACAAAATACAACACAACGCGGTGCAACTGAATCCATTGAAATACAAACAACAACACTCACAGGAACACAATCATACAAGGACTAAAATACAAAGTAACAATACCGTGGGGCCACAATACACAACCCACAAAATGGATATGAAAACTGGACCAAATTTTTGGATTATTTATGGATATACGTAAAATTAAAGAATGTGACTTTGATGCTGCTTTGCACAATTAAAAATTCACTCTTTAGTTACCTCTGGTTCACTGTGTATGAAGTTTACTATACATGTAGTTTACTGTAATGTAATTCACGCTGTAACATGTATGTATGTTTGTTTGTGTGTGTGTGTGTGTGTGTGTGTGTGTGTGTGTGTGTGTGTGTGTGTGTGTGTGTGTGTGTAAGTAACTAACTGATTGATGCTCACTATACAACTAAAACCACTCACACCAGCTTCACCATCAATGTCACACCAGCTTCACCATCAATGTCACACCAGCTTCACCATCAATGTCACACCAGCTTCACCATCAATGTCACACCAGCTTCACCATCAATGTCACACCAGCTTCACTATCCATGTCACACCATCTTCATCACATTATACATAATTTATCAAGATTCAAGATAAGCGCCTAACTACAATCTTGTTTAAACTGCCACAGCACATCGGTACAACTACAAGATAGAGAGGCGTGTAGCGGTATAATGGAGAGAGATAGATCTCTCCATTCCCTCCCTGACCACGTTAGTTTAAGTACTCCCATCAGTAACAGCGGCAGGTTTAAATTTCTGTTATTTAGCTGTGAGGTTACAATCATTACAGTCTCACCAGTTCTCTGAATGGTACAGGATGTAATACTAAAGAGTCGATAAGCATTTTTCCTTGATAAACCTAACTTTTGAACTCCTGAGTGAGGGAGGGGGGTACATCCCTGGGGAGGGGAGGGGAAGGGGTGAGGAATGGGCAATGGGCTGGTAAGGTGACAAACAGTTAAAAAATCAACTCTCACTATTATGTTGATGAGGATAAAACAATGGTTCCCTTTAGATAACAGTTCTGTTTGACCTGGGACAACAGTTCTGTCTGACCTGCAACAACAGTTCTCTCTGACCTGCAACAACAGTTCTGTTGTTTTTTCGAAAGCAAGTCCTGTTTTACATGGAAAAACAGTTGTTTGACCTGGATTACCAGTTCTGTTTTATTGTAACACAGAGTTCTAGTTAGTGGCACAGAGCTCAACTTTACTTTGCTATCCAGTTGCAACTTACTGTGAGAAACATTCCACCAAATACCCCCAATCAGGAAAGAGAAACCTCGTGACGACGTTTCACTCCTCTAACCAGTGTCAAGTCACAGGTGAGAAGGTCTGAGGATAATGTGGTAGGGGGGGGGGAGAAGGAAGTGATGTGAAAAATAGTTGTAGTAGTAATTCCATTAATAGTAATAGTTGCAGTAGTAGTAACAGTAGCAGCGGTAGCAACAGTAGCAGCGGTAGCAACAGTAGCAGCGGTAGTAACAGTAACAGCGGTAGTAACAGTAGCAGCGGTAGTAACAGTAGCAGCCGTAGTAACAGTAGCAGCGGTAGCAACAGTAGCAGCGGTAGTAACAGTAGCAGCGGTAGCAACAGTAGCAGCGGTAGCAACAGTAGCAGCGGTAGTAACAGTAGCAGCGGTAGTAACAGTAGCAGCGGTAGTAACAGTAGCAGCCGTAGTAACAGTAGCAGCGGTAGCAACAGTAGCAGCGGTAGTAACAGTAACAGCGGTAGCAACAGTAGCAGCGGTAGTAACAATAGCAGCGGTAGTAACAGTAGCAGCGGTAGTAACAGTAGCAGCCGTAGTAACAGTAGCAGCGGTAGCAACAGTAGCAGCGGTAGTAACAGTAGCAGTGGTAGTAGCAGCCGTAGTAACAGTAGCAGCGGTAGCAGCGGTAGTAACAGTAGCAGCGGTAGTAACAGTAACAGCGGTAGTAACAGTAGCAGCGGTAGCAACAGTAGCAGCGGTAGTAACAGTAGCAGCCGTAGTAACAGTAGCAGCCGTAGTAACAGTAGCAGCCGTAGTAACAGTAGCAGCGGTAGTAACAGTAACAGCGGTAGTAACAGTAGCAGCGGTAGCAACAGTAGCAGCGGTAGTAACAGTAGCAGCCGTAGTAACAGTAGCAGCGGTAGTAACAGTAGCAGCGGTAGCAACAGTAGCAGCGGTAGTAACAGTAGCAGCCGTAGTAACAGTAGCAGCGGTAGTAACAGTAGCAGCGGTAGTAACAGTAGCAGCGGTAGTAACAGTAACAGCGGTAGTAACAGTAGCAGCGGTAGCAACAGTAACAGCGGTAGTAACAGTAGCAGCGGTAGTAACAGTAACAGCGGTAGTAACAGCGGTAGTAACAATAGCAGCGGTAGTAACAGTAACAGCGGTAGTAACAGTAGCAGCCGTAGTAACAGTAGCAGCGGTAGCAACAGTAGCAGCGGTAGTAACAGTAGCAGCCGTAGTAACAGTAGCAGCGGTAGTAACAGTAGCAGCGGTAGTAACAGTAGCAGCGGTAGTAACAGTAACAGCGGTAGTAACAGTAGCAGCCGTAGTAACAGTAGCAGCGGTAGCAACAGTAGCAGCGGTAGTAATAGTAACAGCGGTAGTAACAGTAACAGCGGTAGTAACAGTAACAGCGGTAGTAACAGTAGGAGCGGTAGTAACAGTAACAGCGGTAGTAACAGTAGCAGCGGTAGTAACAGTAACAGCGGTAGTAACAGTAACAGCGGTAGTAACAGTAACAGCGGTAGTAACAGCAACAGCGGTAGTAACAGTAGCAGCGGTAGTAACAGTAGCAGCCGTAGTAACAGTAGCAGCGGTAGTAACAGTAACAGCGGTAGTAACAGTAGGAGCGGTAGTAACAGTAACAGCGGTAGTAACAGTAACAGCGGTAGTAACAGTAACAGCGGTAGTAACAGTAGCAGCGGTAGTAACAGTAACAGCGGTAGTAACAGCAACAGCGGTAGTAACAGTAGCAGCGGTAGTAACAGTAGCAGCCGTAGTAACAGTAGCAGCGGTAGTAACAGTAACAGCGGTAGTAACAGTAACAGCGGTAGTAATAGTAACAGCGGTAGTAACAGTAGCAGCGGTAGTAACAGTAACAGTGGTAGCAACAGTAACAGCGGTAGTAACAGTAACAGCGGTAGTAACAGTAGCAGCGGTAGTAACAGTAGCTGCGGTAGTAACAGTAACAGCGGTAGTAACAGTAACAGCGGTAGTAACAGTAGCAGCGGTAGTAACAGTAGTAGCGGTAGTAACACTAGCAGCGGTAGTAACAGTAACAGCGGTAGTAACAGTAGCAGCGGTAGTAACAGTAGCAGCGGTAGTAACAGTAACAGCGGTAGTAACAGTAACAGCGGTAGTAACAGTAGCAGCTGTAGTAACAGTAACAGCGGTAGTAACAGTAGCAGCGGTATTAACAGTAGCAGCGGTAGTATCAGCAGCAGCGGTAGTAACAGTAGCAGCGGTAGTAACAGTAACAGCGGTAGTAACAGTAGCAGCGGTAGTAACAGTAGCAGCGGTAGTAACAGTAGCAGCGGTAGTAACAGTAGCAGCGGTAGTAACAGTAACAGCGGTAGTAACAATAGCAGCGGTAGTAACAGTAGCAGCGGTAGTAACAGTAGCAGCGGTAGTAACAGTAGCAGCGGTAGTAACAGTAGCAGCGGTAGTAACAGTAACAGCGGTAGTAACAGTAGCAGCCGTAGTAACAGTAGCAGCGGTAGTAACAGTAGCAGCGGTAGTAACAGTAGCAGCGGTAGTAACAGTAACAGCGGTAGTAACAGTAACAGCGGTAGTAACAGTAGCAGCGGTAGTAACAGTAGCAGCGGTAGTAACAGTAACAGCGGTAGTAACAGTAACAGCGGTAGTAACAGTAACAGCGGTAGTAACAGTAGGAGCGGTAGTAACAGTAACAGCGGTAGTAACAGCAACAGCGGTAGTAACAGTAGCAGCGGTAGTAACAGTAGCAGCCGTAGTAACAGTAGCAGCGGTAGTAACAGTAACAGCGGTAGTAACAGTAGGAGCGGTAGTAACAGTTACAGCGGTAGTAACAGTAACAGCCGTAGTAACAGTAGCAGCGGTAGTAACAGTAACAGCGGTAGTAACAGCAACAGCGGTAGTAACAGTAGCAGCGGTAGTAACAGTAACAGCGGTAGTAACAGTAGCAGCGGTAGTAACAGCGGTAGTAACAGTAGCAGCGGTAGTAACAGTAGCAGCGGTAGTAACAGTAACAGCGGTAGTAACAATAGCAGCGGTAGTAACAGTAGCAGCGGTAGTAACAGTAGCAGCGGTAGTAACAGTAACAGCGGTAGTAACAGTAACAGCGGTAGTAACAGTAACAGCGGTAGTAACAGTAGCAGTAGTGGTACAGTAACAGCGGTAGTAACAGTAGCAGCGGTAGTAACAGTAGCAGCGGTAGTAACAGTAGCAGCGGTAGTAACAGTAGCAGCGGTAGTAACAGTAGCAGCGGTAGTAACAGTACCAGAGGTAGTAACAGTAACAGCCGTAGTAACAGTAGCAGCGGTAGTAACAGTAGCAGCGGTAGTAACAGTAGCAGCGGTAGTAACAGTAGCAGCGGTAGTAACAGTAGCAGCGGTAGTAACAGTACCAGCGGTAGCGGTAGTAACAGTAGCAGCGGTAGCGGTAGTAACAGTAGCAGCGGTAGTAACAGTAGCAGCGGTAGTAACAGTAGCAGCCGTAGTAACAGTAGCAGCGGTAGTAACAGTAACAGCGGTAGTAACAATAGCAGCGGTAGTAACAGTAGCAGCGGTAGTAGTAACAGCGGTAGTAACAATAGCAGCGGTAGTAACAGTAGCAGCGGTAGTAACAGTAGCAGCGGTAGTAACAGTAGCAGCGGTAGTAACAGTAGCAGCGGTAGTAACAGTAGCAGCGGTAGTAACAGTAGCAGCGGTAGTAACAGTAGCAGCGGTAGTAACAGTAACAGCGGTAGTAACAGTAGCAGCCGTAGTAACAGTAGCAGCGGTAGTAACAGTAACAGCGGTAGTAACAGTAGCAGCGGTAGTAATAGTAACAGCGGTAGTAACAGTAACAGCGGTAGTAACAGTAGGAGCGGTAGTAACAGTAACAGCGGTAGTAACAGTAGCAGCGGTAGTAACAGTAACAGCGGTAGTAACAGTAACAGCGGTAGTAACAGTAGCAGCGGTAGTAACAGTAGCAGCGGTAGTAACAGTAACAGCGGTAGTAACAGTAACAGCGGTAGTAACAGTAGCAGCGGTAGTAACAGTAGCAGCGGTAGTAACAGTAGCAGCGGTAGTAACAGTAGCAGCGGTAGTAACAGTAGCAGCGGTAGTAACAGTAGCAGCGGTAGTAACAGTAGCAGCGGTAGTAACAGTAGCAGCGGTAGTAACAGAACCAGCGGTAGCGGTAGTAACAGTAGCAGGTAGTAACAGTAGCAGCGGTAGTAACAGTAGCAGCGGTAGCGGTAGTAACAGTAGCAGCGGTAGTAACAGTAGCAGCGGTAGTAACAGTAGCAGCGGTAGTAACAGTAGCAGCGGTAGCGGTAGTAACAGTAGCAGCGGTAGTAACAGTAACAGCGGTAGTAACAGTAACAGCGGTAGTAACAGTAACAGCGGTAGTAACAGTAGCAGCGGTAGTAACAGTAACAGCGGTAGTAACAGTAACAGCGGTAGTAACAGTAGCAGCTGTAGTAACAGTAACAGCGGTAGTAACAGTAGCAGCGGTATTAACAGTAGCAGCGGTAGTATCAGTAGCAGCGGTAGTAACAGTAGCAGCGGTAGTAACAGTAACAGCGGTAGTAACAGTAGCAGCGGTAGTAACAGTAGCAGCGGTAGTAACAGTAACAGCGGTAGTAACAATAGCAGCGGTAGTAACAGTAGCAGCGGTAGTAACAGTAACAGCGGTAGTAACAATAGCAGCGGTAGTAACAGTAGCAGCGGTAGTAACAGTAGCAGCGGTAGTAACAGTAGCAGCGGTAGTAACAGTAGCAGCGGTAGTAACAGTAGCAGCGGTAGTAACAGTAGCAGCGGTAGTAACAGTAGCAGCGGTAGTAACAGTAGCAGCGGTAGTAACAGTAGCAGCGGTAGTAACAGTAGCAGCGGTAGTAACAGTAACAGCGGTAGTAACAGTAGCAGCGGTAGTAACAGTAACAGCGGTAGTAACAGTAACAGCGGTAGTAACAGTAGCAGCGGTAGTAACAGTAACAGCGGTAGTAACAGTAGCAGCGGTAGTAACAGTAACAGCGGTAGTAACAGTAACAGCGGTAGTAACAGTAGCAGCGGTAGTAACAGTAGCAGCGGTAGTAACAGTAGCAGCGGTAGTAACAGTAACAGCGGTAGTAACAGTAGCAGCGGTAGTAACAGTAGCAGCCGTAGTAACAGTAGCAGCCGTAGTAACAGTAGCAGCGGTAGTAACAGTAGCAGCCGTAGTAACAGTAGCAGCGGTAGTAACAGTAGCAGCGGTAGTAACAGTAGCAGCGGTAGTAACAGTAACAGCGGTAGTAACAGTAGCAGCGGTAGTAACAGTAGCAGCGGTAGTAACAGTAGCAGCGGTAGTAACAGTAGCAGCGGTAGTAACAGTAACAGCGGTAGTAACAGTAGCAGCGGTAGTAACAGTAACAGCGGTAGTAACAGTAGCAGCGGTAGTAACAGTAACAGCGGTAGTAACAGTAACAGCGGTAGTAACAGTAACAGCGGTAGTAACAGTAGCAGCGGTAGTAACAGTAACAGCGGTAGTAACAGTAACAGCGGTAGTAACAGTAGCAGCGGTAGTAACAGTAGCAGCGGTAGTAACAGTAACAGCGGTAGTAACAGTAACAGCGGTAGTAACGGTAGTAACAGTACAGCGGTAGTAACAGTAGCAGCGGTAGTAACAGTAACAACAGCGGGTAGTAACAGTAACAGCGGTAGTAACAGTAGCAGCGGTAGTAACAGTAGCAGCGGTAGTAACAGTAGCAGTGGAAGTAACAGTAGAAGTGGTAGTAACAGTAGCAGAGGTAGTAACAGTAGCAGCGGTAGTAACAGTAGCAGCGGTAGTAACAGTAGCAGCGGTAGTAACAGTAACAGCGGTAGTAATAGTAACAGCGGTAGTAACAGTAACAGCGGTAGTAACAGTAACAGCGGTAGTAACAGTAGCAGCGGTAGTAACAGTAACAGCGTAACAGTAGTAACAGTAGCAGCGGTAGTAACAGTAGCAGCGGTAGTAACAGTAACAGCGGTAGTAACAGTAACAGCGGTAGTAACAGTACCAGCGGTAGTAACAGTAGCAGCGGTAGTAACAGTAGCAGCGGTAGTAACAGTAGCAGCGGTAGTAACAGTAGCAGCGGTAGTAACAGTAGCAGCGGTAGTAACAGTACCAGCGGTAGTAACAGTAGCAGCGTAACAGTAGTAGCAGCGGTAGTAACAGTAGCAGCGGTAGTAGTAACAGTAGCAGCGGTAGTAACAGTAGTAACACAGCGGTAGTAACAGTAGCAGCGGTAGTAACAGTAGCAGCGGTAGTAACAGTAGCAGCGGTAGTAACAGTAGTAGCAGCGGTAGTAACAGTAACAGCAGTAAGCGGTAGTAACACAGCGGTAGTAACAGTAGCAGCGGTAGTAACAGTAGTAACAGCGTAGTAACAGTAACAGTATCAGCGGTAGTAACAGTAACAGCGGTAGTAACAGTAACAGCGGTAGTAACAGTAGCAGCGGTAGTAACAGTAGCAGCGGTAGTAACAGTAACAGCGGTAGTAACAGTAACAGCGGTAGTAACAGTAGCAGCGGTAGTAACAGTAACAGCGGTAGTAACAGTAGCAGCGGTAGTAACAGTAACAGCGGTAGTAACAGTAACAGCGGTAGTAACAGTAGCAGCGGTAGTAACAGTAGCAGCGGTAGTAACAGTAGCAGCGGTAGTAACAGTAGCAGCGGTAGTAACAGTAGCAGCGGTAGTAACAGTAGCAGCGGTAGTAACAGTAGCAGCGGTAGTAACAGTAGCAGTGGAAGTAACAATGGCAGTTTTTTTTTAATTATTGCAACTACAGTGTTGTGCATTATTCTTGATGTGGAGTACCTGTACGTACGTAAATTTGTAGCGTAATTAGCGCTGAAATTTCCGGGTTGCTTGCGTTTGCTGTTCTCTGATATACAGACCAGCGTCTCCGGTGATCCGCAAACATGTGACGGGGATCAGATCAAGCTCAGCAACCTTTCAACTCACACGGAATTTGTCTCTTTGATCTGCTCTACACGAGACTCCAATTAGGTAAATTTGTGAGCCCGTGAGCGAAGAAATATTGCATTAAGAAATATATATTTCTAAGCAAGACAGCGCTTGAATGAGTGACAATGAATGAGTTTTCTCTTTTTTGTATATATATATATATATATATATATATATATATATATATATATATATATATATATATATATATATATATATATATATATATATATATATGTCGTGCCGAATAAGTAAAACTGGTCAATTAGCAAGAACTCATTTAAAATTAAGTCCTTTTTAAAGTGTTCTCTTATACGTTTAAAGACATATTTTTTTAATTTATGTTAATGTCAAAATAGGGTCAGAATAATTTTTTGAAAATTATTGCATACACAAATCTTCGCTTGCCTTATTCGGCAAGATGAGCGTTGCTATTTAAGCCAAAACTGCTAGTTTTACCTATTCGGCACGACACACACACACACACACATACATTATATATATATATATATATATATATATATATATATATATATATATATATATATATATATATATATATATACATATATATATATGTATATATATATATATATATATATATATATATATATATATATATATATATATATACATATATATATATATATATATATATATATATATATATATATATATATATATATATATATATATATATATATATATATATATATATATATATATATATATATATATATATATATATATATATACATATATATATATATATATATATATATATATATATATATATATATATATATATATATATATATATATATATATATATATATAATATATATATATATACATTGACACACTGAAAAACAGCGAAATTCCAAGCGCTTTCGTGATTTCTCACATTATCAAGAAAAATTCACGAAAGCACTTGGAATTTTTGCATATTGTGTTATCATCTGCTTACTGTGATCTTATAAAGAGTATATACACAGCAAGCACTATATGGTGTTTTCAATAACTCTGATCACTTCAACCGAATATCACCGTCTATTAAATTCAAAGTAGAATGGAAACAGAAGAGACTAAACCATCGTGGATGCTAAGAAAGTAGTGCAGGACTACACAATTGCGTCTGCAATAGTTAACACCCAACTCCAGCACAGCGGATCAGGAGCTGGTGTCCCCAGCTTCAGTGAATTACCAAAAGATTAAGTATTATAGAGGCTTTATAAATCAAAAAAGGTTTAGTTTTGCCGCAATAGGTACGAAGATTACCTCATAGAAGAAACAGTTGCTTAAGTTAGAGACAAAAAAAATAATTGCACAAGAAACTCGATAGGAAAACCCAAGAACTCGGCGTAGCCAGAGTTTTGCCCCAACACTTTAGTGTTATCATCTGCAAACGTAATGTATCATATAATTTTTAATACTATTGTTGCCAACAAATAAATAAATCATTAGGAAGCACAAAAAAAAGGTATAAGAAAATACTGAAACACTTTCAAGTAGAAAATAAGTTTTTTAACTTGAGTCCTTTAATTCTCTTCTATGAGATCTTCAGGATTAAAATCTTTCTTGGTAATGAGGTAAGACTGAGACGTTACTCTTGCATCATCTCACCATTAAACACACACATTCAAAAATCATTTCGTTTTAATATCTTCGAAGAATTTAGCTTCTAAAAATGCTCAGAATAGCAGCTTGTTTTATTCATCTATAATCTATTATTAAACCAGATATTTCCACCCTAACGTAGTATAACATTTTCTCTTATTCTCTACACATTTTACTCTATGGACAATTCAAGACAATTTTCAGGGTCATTCTAAACAAGTGAATTTCTTTTCGTAAACTCAGACATGACTGCTCAATAAAGTGCCTGAATGTGCATGTCGAAAACAATTTTTAACAAGTTTCAATGTATCCAACCAAGTAGATTATGTCAGCGGAAGTCGGGTTGTGAGGCTACACATTATTATTATAATCAAAAAGAAACGCTAAGCCACAAGGGCTATACAGCGTGAGGCTACACAGGTATACATGACACCACAGTGTCCTCACATCTCTACCGAGTTCACGAAGTGTCCTTACATAGTTTACAAAGTGTCCTTACACAGTTCACACTGGATCCTTACAGAGTTTACAAAGTGTTTTAACATAGTTTACAAAGTGCCCTTACAGAGTTTACAAAGTATACTCATATTTTTAACGAGTTCTGGAAGCACTGACAAAAATATTCTTATATATCTTGGTAGTATTAGTGTATTTTTATTTTTTATTTTCCTGACTTAATAAATCATAAACGTATTATTTTAACTGCTATTATATTGCTCAAGTATTATCAATATCATTAGTTATAATTAAAAAAAATATAAACATCTTAAGATATATAGCTCTTATTATTAGTTCACCTCCTCCATACTCTCTCCCTCCAATCTGATATTCAATCTTTCATCACCTAATCTTTTTGTTATCCTCATAACCTTACTCTTTCCTGTATTCACCTTTAATTTTCTTCTTTTGCACACCCTACCAAATTCATCCACCAATCTCTGCAACTTCTCTTCAGAATCTCCCAAGAGCACAGTGTCATCAGCAAAGAGCAGCTGTGACAACTCCCACTTTGTGTGTGATTCTTTATCTTTTAACTCCACGCCTCTTGCCAAGACCCTCGCATTTACTTCTCTTACAACCCCATCTATAAATATATTAAACAACCACGGTGACATCACACATCCTTGTCTAAGGCCTACTTTTACTGGGAAAAAATTTCCTTCTTTCCTACATACTCTAACTTGAGCCTCACTATCCTCGTAAAAAACTCTTCCACTGCTTTCAGTAACCTACCTCCTACACCATACACTTGCAACATCTGCCACATTGCCCCCCTATCCACCCTGTCATATGCCTTTTCCAAATCCATAAATGCCACAAAGACCTCTTTAGCCTTATCTAAATACTGTTCACTTATATGTTTCACTGTAAACACCTGGTCCACACACCCCCTACCTTTCCTAAAGCCTCCTTGTTCATCTGCTATCCTATTCTCCGTCTTACTCTTAATTCTTTCAATTATAACTCTACCATACACTTTACCAGGTACACTCAACAGACTTATCCCCCTATAATTTTTGCACTCTCTTTTATCCCCTTTGCCTTTATACAAAGGAACTATGCATGCTCTCTGCCAATCCCTAGGTACCTTACCCTCTTCCATACATTTATTAAATAATTGCACCAACCACTCCAAAACTATATCCCCACCTGCTTTTAACATTTCTATCTTTATCCCATCAATCCCGGCTGCCTTACCCCCTTTCATTTTGCCTACTGCCTCTTATTATTATTATTATTATTATTATTAGCAGCAGCAACAACGACAAAGAAGTTGCGGCGGCGGAGACAAAAGTAGTATTCATTAAACTGTGGACGTAAATCGATAACAACATTAGTATATGAAGAATCAGGTGTAACTATCACAAGAAAGAAGAGACGTGGTGGTCAGACTACCTCGTTAACGCTGACTGTTACGATCATTGGCTCTTAAGTTGTTACCTCACACCATTACACCAACCACCAATTCCTCTCATAAAACCAAGTGGCAATGATCATGTTTGTCGCTAGAGGCGTGCTCGGGTCAACTTGCATTGGTGGTGCACTTTCTGGGAAACCACCACTGGTGGTGCACTACTTGGGGTGCTATCAGGTATCCTAGGTAAGATTTCATACACTTGAATTAGACTTGCATCCTCACCACCTTTCACCTTATTGTTAGTCCGCATGCATGTTTCAAGGTTTTCCTTGAAGAGCCTACAAGTTGCTGCTACCCACACCAAGAACTACCCAGGGTAAAGCGACCGCAAAACGTGCCTAGACACAGACGTACCTAGATCAGTGCTAGCAGCGATCACAATGGTCACCTTCAATTTCCTGAGGAAGAGGAAGAAAATGAGCATTAACATACACGGACATTGCAAAAGATGTTAGTGGAGTCATATTTGCAACAAGCAACTTGTCTCTGTCAGTCATACATGATGTGGAAGTTTTACATCTCAGAAGAGTAATATTTAACTTAAGTGGTATGTGGGTTGCAAGACAGTGGGAGACAAGCCTCAGATGTTGCAAGGTTATAATATGCAAAAAGAACTTTTAAGACACAGAGCAGGATAATGTTAACTGAAGATACAGCTTAAAAATACATACATACATACATACATATATATATATATATATATATATATATATATATATATATATATATATATATATATATATATATATATAATTATATAAAAGAGGAGGCAGTTAGGGTAAGATATAAACAACTATTGGAGGATAGATGGGCTAGTGAGAGTATAGGCAATGGGGTCGAAGATGTATGGGGTAGGTTTAAGAATGTAGAGTTAGAGTGTTCAGCAGAAGTTTGTGGTTACAGGAAAGTGGGTGCGGAAGGGAAGAAGAGCGATTGGTGGAATGATGATGTAAAGAGAGTAATAAGGGAGAAAAGGTTAGCATATGAGAGGTTTTTACCAAGTAGAAGTGATACAAGGGGGAAAGAGTATATGGAGAGAGAGAGAGAGGTTAAGTGAGTGGTGAAGCAATGTAAAAAGAGACCAAATGAGAGAGCGGGTGAGATGCTATCAACAAATTTTGTTGAAAATAAGAAAAAGTTTTGGAGTGAGATTAATAAGTTGAGGAAGCCTAAGGAACAAATGGATATGACAGTTAAAAATAGGAGAGGAGAGTTATTAAATGAAGAGTTAGAGGTATTGGGAAGATGGAGGGGAATATTTTGAGGAATTGTTAAATGTTGATGAAGATAGGGAAGCTGTGATTTCGTGTATAGGGCAAGGAGGAATAACATCTTGTAGGAGTGAGGAAGAGCCAGTTGTGAGTTAGATGGAAGTTCGTGAGGCAGTTGGTAGAATGAAAGGGGGTAAGGCAGCTGGGATTGATGGCATAAAGATAGAAATGTTAAAAGCAGGAGGGGATATAGTTTTGGAGTGGTTGGTGCTATTATTTAATAAATGTATGGAAGAGGGTAAGGGATTGGCAGAGAGCATGCATAGTTCCTTTGTATAAAGGCAAAGGGGATAAAAGAGAGTGCAAAAATTATAGGGGAATAAGTCTGTTGAGTATATATGGTAAAGTGTATAGAGTTATTATTGAAAGAATTAAGTGTAAGACAGAGAGTAGGATAGCAGATGAACAAGGCTTTAGGAAAAGTAGGGGGTGTGTAGACCAAGTGTTTACAGTGAAACATATAGGTGAACAGTATTTAGATAAGGCTAAAGAGGTTTTTGTGGCATTTATGGATTTAGAAAAGGCATATGACTGGGTGGATAGGGGGGCAATGTGGCAGATGTTGCAGGTGTATGGTATAGGAGGTAGGTTACTGAAAGCAGTGCAGAGTTTTTACGAGGATAGTGAGGCTCAGGTTCGAGTATGTAGGAGAGAGGGAGATTATTTCCCATTAAAAGTAGACCTTAGACAAGGATGTGTGATGTCACTGTGGTTGTTCAATATATTTATAGATGGGGTTGTAAGAGAAGTGATTGCTAGGGTCTTGGCAAGAGGTGTGGAGTTAAAAGATAAAGAATCAAACACAAAGTGGGAGTTGCCACAGTTGCTCTTTGCTGATGACACTGTGCTCTTGGAAGATTCTGAAGAGAAGTTGCAGAGGTTGGTGGATGAATTTGGTAGGGTGTGCAAAAGAAGAAAGTTAAAAGTGAATATAGGAAAGAGTAAGGTTATGAGGATAAAAAAATTAGGTGACGAAAGACTGGATATCAGATTGGAGGGAGAGAGCATGGCGGAAGTGAACGTATTCAGATATTTAGGAGTGGACGTGTCAGCAGATGGGTCTATGAAGGATGAGGTGAATCACAGAACTGATGAAGGGAAAAGGGCGAGTGGTGCACTTAGGAGTCTGTGGAGACAAAGCAAAAAGGGGAATGTATGAGAGTATAGTTGTACCAACACTCCTATATGGGTGTGAAGCATGGGTGATGAATGTTGCAACGAGAAGGCTGGAGGCAGTGGAGATGTCATGTCTGAGGGCAATGTGTGGTGTGAATATAATGCAGAGAATTCGTAGTTCGGAAATTAGGAGGTGTGGGATTACCAAAACTATTATCCAGAGGACTGAGGAGGGGTTGTTGAGGTGGTTCGGACATATAGAGAGAATGGAACAAAACAGAATGATTTCGAGAGTGTATAAATCTGTAGTGGAGGGAAGGCGGGGTAGGGGTCGGCCTAGAAAGGGTTGGAGGGAGAGGGTAAAGGAGGTTTTGTGTGCGAGGGGCTTGGACTTCCAGCAAGCTTGCATGAGCGTATTTGATAGGAGTGAATGGAGACAAATGGTTTTTAATACTTGACGTGCTCTTGGAGTGTGAGCAAAGTAACAGTTATGAAGGGATTCAGGGAAACCGGCAGGCCGGACTTGAGTCCGGCCTCCTTCAGAGTGTCTACACTCTGAAGGAGGGGAGTTAATGTTGCAGTTTTATAACTGTAGTGTAAAGCACCCCTCTGGCAAGACAGTGATGGAGTGAATGATAATGAAAGGTGGGGTGGGAATCGGCCGATGTGTTTATAAAAAAATAATTGCATTTATATATATATATATATATATATATATATATATATATATATATATATATATATATATATATATATATATATATATATATATATATATATATATGAGAGAGAGAGAGAGGGAGAGAGCGCAAACAGGCGAAATTATTTACATTGTCTCTACGTCCACAGCAGGACTCGAACCTGCAAACTCTGCATCAGAGTAACATGACATATATATATATATATATATATATATATATATATATATATATATATATATATATATATATATATATTATATATATATATATATACATATATATATATATATATATATATATATATATATATATATATATATATATATATTATATATATATATTACATATATATATATATATTATATATCTCAGTAGTAGTAACCAGTTACCAGTAACCACTGTGCCAGTTGACTCACGACCAACCGTCTCTGCCTGAGTCACTGTCTATTCATATTGAGCTGACCTGACATTATTCAAAGACCCTCTATGGGTACGTGGGCGGCCAGTCAGTCAGTGTTACGAGTGTGAGCAAGGAGATAGGTACGGCCGGCTGCAAGGGCGTTACACACATTATCTGTAATTATACGTACTACAGCCTACGTGAGTATTTCTTACCTAATCCACGTGTCGAACTCCCACATGGCTGGTAGTACGTATAATTACAGATAATGTGTGTAACGCCCTTGCAGCCGGCCGTACCTATCTCCTTGCTCACACTTGTAACACTGACAAGCTCCACACCGGTGCCACCATTTATCATGTGGGAGTTCGACACGTGGATTAGGTAAGAAATACTCACGTAGACTGGTAGTACGTATAATTACAGATAATGTGTGTAACGCCCTTGTAGCCGGCCGTACCTATCTCCTTGCTCACACTCGTAACACTGACTGACTGGCCGCCCACGTACCCATAGAGGGTCTTTGAATAATGTCAGGTCAGCTCAATATGAATAGACAGTGACTCAGGCAGAGACGGTTGGTCGTGAGTCAACTGGCACAGTGGTTACTGGTAACTGGTTACTACTACTGATATATATATATATATATATATATATATAATATATATATATATATATATATATATATATATATATATGTGTGTGTGTCGTGCCGAATAGGCAGAACTTGCTATCTTGGCTTAAATAGCAACGTTCATCTTGCCATATAGAACAAGTGAAAATTTGTGTATGCAATAATTTCGCCAAAATCATTCTGAACCTAACGAAAAAAATATATTTCACTGTGTTTGTTTAGTATTAAATTATTGTAAACAAATCTAAAATATATTTAGTTGGGTTAGGCTAAAATAAATTGTTCTTGTTATAATAAGGTTAGGTAAGTTTTCTAAGATTCTTTTGGTGCAAAATTAAAAAAAATTACATTAACATTAATGAAAAATATATATCTTTAAACGTATGAGAGAAAATTTTGAAAAGGACTTAATTTTAAATGAGTTTTTGCTAATTGACCAGTTTTACATATTCGGCACGACATATATATATGTATACATATATATACACACATATATATACATATATATTTATATATATATATATACATATATATATATATTATATATATATATGCCATGCCGAATATGTAAAACTTGCTATTTTGGCTTAAATAGCAACGCCCTTCTTGCCGAATAAGGTAAGCGAAAATTTGTGTATGCAATAATTTCGTAAAAATCGTTCTGAAAACTAATGAAAAAAAAATATCTCATTGTTTTTGTTGATTAAATTATTGTAAACTTATCTAAAATATATTTAGTTGGATTGGGTTAAACTAAAGTGCGCTTGTTATAATAAGGTTAGGCAAGTTTTCGAAGGTTCTTTTGGTACAAAATTATTAATTTTTACATTAACATAAATGAAAAAAATATATCTTTAAACGTACAAGAGAAAGGACTTAATTTTAAATGAGTTCTTGATAATGCTCAGTTTTACATATTCGGCACGACAAACACACACACACACACACACACACACACACACACACACACAGCACACATCAACCAGATAACTGCTGCAGCATATGGGCACGTGGCAAACCTGAGATTAGCGTTCCGATACTTAAGTAAGGAATCTTTCAAGACACTGTACACCGTGTACGTCAGGCCCATACTGGAGTCTGCAGCACCAGTTTGGAACCCGTACCGGGTTAGGCACGTTAAGAAATTAGAGAAAGTGCAAAGGTTTGCGACAAGGTTAGTTCCAGAGCTAAGGGGAATGTCCTATGAAGAAAGGTTAAGGGAAATCGGCCTGACGACACTGGAGGACAGGAGGGTTAGGGTAGACATGATAGCGACATAAAAAATACTGCATGGAATAGACAAGGTGGACAGAGACAAGATGTTCCAGAGAGGGGACACAGAAACAAGGGGTCACAATTGGAAGTTGAAGACTCAGAAGAGTCACAAGAATGTTAGAAAGTATTTCTTCAGTCATAGAGTGGTCAGGAAGTGGAACAGTTTGGCGAGTGATGTAGTGGAGGCAGGAACCATACACAGCTTTAAGACGAGGTATGATAAAGCTCGTGGAGCAGGGAGAGAGAGGACCTAGTAGCGTTCAGTGAAGAGGCTGGGCCAGGAGCTAAGTATCGACCCCTGCAACTACAATTAGGTGAATTAGGTGAGTACACACACACACACACACACACACACACACACACACACACACACACACACACACATATGGCTGAAAACTTTGAAGTGTAATGAACACTTATCACTCTTTGAGTAAACTCATAATCAACAAACACAAAAATCTGAGCTGCATTTAAATCTCCACATGATATCCTCTTCAGCAGATGTGCAAAATCAGATAAGTATGAGCTTTAAACAGTATAGAAACACATATCAAACCTTTAATAAGCAAGTGTGACCTGCCAAAGAATAAGACGATATTGATAACTTATTAAAACTCCTGAGAGACTTGTACATATGAGAAGCTCTGAAACCTGATAAGAAAAATTAAACATACTGAAGCTCTGAACAAATTATATTATAGAGAAGGAAACTGACACAGCAGCTGTAATATAAACAATACAAGAGGAGTATCCAAGAAATTTGAGAACCGGAGCCACTAAACTGCAGAAGAATGTAAGATGAAGAGGGTAATCACCTACACATTATTTCTATCATGCAAAGCCAGTTTGGCAGTTTTATGATAAAAATCTTCTTGACGTCTATGGCTGGAGGTCGTCTTGACGTCTACGACTGGAGGTCGTCTTGACGTCTATGACTAAACCTGAAGAAGACCTCTGACAGTGTTTCAGAGGAGAGTGTCACCAACTGGATATACAGGACGGGGTGACTTGGAAGGTGCAAGTCTGTATGGAGGTAAACTTGAAACACATGATACACTGACTTGTCAACGATGAACACTACTCTTATTTATACATGTAAAAATTCACCAGGATAATGATTTCACGCCAATAAAATATGTTAACAAATGAAAACAAAAAAAATTCTTTCAGTATGAAAATAATGAACATAATATACAGGAGGGGAGGTAGTGAAAATTAAATCCATACATGAATGAAAAATTCGATAAGAGAAAGTCCAAAATGGAGTAAAAGCTACACTAGTTAATTAAAAGAGCAAAGGTAGTACCTACGGTTCAACCCCCAGCAAACACAATTAGGTGAGCAAATTAGTATACACGGGAAACGAACCATGGGAACTGGGGCTTCCCTAACAGGTGACAAACGTGAAGAACAAAGCTAATTAAGGCAGCACTGAAACAAAAAATAGGGATGACACATCAAGAGTTGGATGAAGGAGTGGAGGAAATACACATCTTACTTAGTTTCATGTGTAGTTAAGATAAGAAGCAAGGTAGAAACCGGTGTGAATGTCGGCTGATAACCCTTAAAAAGCAGGTTAAGAAGCCATGACTCAACCCCCGAAAGCATAAATCGGTAAGTAGGCAAACAAGTTTGCGTGGCCGCCTGGTCAGCTGTCTCTTCATCTGTCTCACCGTCTGTTCACCTACCTGGCCGCCTGTTCACCTGTCTGACAGTCTGTTCGCATGTTAATTATCTCTGTTCACCTGTTAGTGGCCGTCTGTTCAACTGTCTTTGTTTGTGTGACCGAGTGTTGACCAGTGTGTGTGTCTGGTTGCTTGGCCGGTGAGGAGGGAGACTAGGGAGGGCAGCGTGGTGTTGGGGACAGACATGGTGAACAAGACTTTTGAGGTAGGGATGGTAGACCTGTTAGGTAAGGGAAAGCTCTCTAGGGGCGCCTGGCTGCCTACCTACAAAGGTGCATCAAGAACACGATACAGCAGTGACCTTTGGATGACTTTTTTGGCAGAACAATGCAGTGTTGATTTATTTAACCATATTGATCTAGGTTTTAAAACCATTAGGGGATATTTCTCTCAAATACTTCTCACAAGCTATTCTACATATTTCCAACAGAATTAAAAGAAAGCATTTCGGTTTTTTGGACCTATATGATGAACGCAGAGTCGAGTTTTACAACTGACAGTTGCTTTTTAAGCAACGTCTCCTGAAGTTGATGCTCACAAAAGTAGTCAATCCCACTCTAGAAGACTGTCTTCATGCGTGGCGTCTAAGGAACTTGTAGCTGCAACTCTTTCTGATCACCTTAGTGACAATATAGGGATTTGTGACCCAAAGTTCATTAATGGTTCCAGGTTTTGAGATACTCTAATGCTCCTCAACCAGAACTGGTCTCTCTCCCCCTCAACCACTACAAACACTCGAATTAGGATGGTTTAATACTGGAGAATATTGCCTCGACAATGGTTGACTGTGTCGCGGAAGGACAGTGTTCGCATCAAGGCAGCGAGAGCCCCTCATGCGGGGTTTTTCTGTTGGTTGTCCCCAATTCCTACGTTGGCACAAACCTCGACCTGAAGATCATTCGTATAGGTGTTGCAACTCATCATACCGCCCCTGTCTTCCCCGAGCACACGCTTATCTGCGGCAGTGCAACGGCAGACGCATTCGGGTGCCATGATCTTTGCCGTAGATCTGAGTAAAAGATCACATGGGATGAAGAAGTCAACATCAAGAGAAACTTGCAACAGCCAGATGCCCAGAAATAAAGGAGCCACCCCAACTATGCAGCTCCAATGGCAGCTAAAAGCATCAAGACGGAATTACCTTGCACACCTGGACAGTCGACAAAGAGGTGATGTGAGACTAAGCATAAGAATCCACATTGGCTGATACCTATCTCCAATACAGTAGGGAGGAAGCAGTAGCAGATGCCAGCTTCAGAGAGTCCAGAGAGTCCCGAAAGTCTAGGAAATATGGTGAACTTGACCATTATTATATGTTTGTTCCCATAGGTTGAGAGACCCTCGGCTCATGGAAAAAGAGGGCATCCAAGTTCCTTCAGGAGCTAGGCAAAATATTCATTATGGCAACTAAGGACCCCAGAACAGCTAGTTTTCTACCTCAGCCGCTCAGTGCCGCAGTTCGTACAAATAATGCCTGTTGTATCTTAGATACTTGTCTCAACTCTGAGGAACTGGACAAGACATTTCAACTGATTATTAGCACATCTATGTACTTGTAATATAACTCTCAGGCATTTTACAATGTATACTCCAACAACTTTGTACTATCAATGAATCCTTCAAACTTTGTGTACCATATAGTATAATAAAATATATTGGGGACCGCCTGCCCCCCCAAAAAAAATCGTGTGCCACTCTGGGTATGCGTGCCCGAGGTTCATCATACTGGTCATACCCCATACACAAGATAAATAATTTTTTTTATGAAGATATCTCTATCAGAGAGCCCAGCAAAAAATTTATATATAGGAAAAAAAATAAATAGGGCGGGAGGAGGTAAATTTAGACCAGATTATATATCTAAGATTATAATCTGAGAGGGAGGGGGAAGGGCAGAGAGATTTTTTTTTTAAGATCATTAGATACACGGATACCTCTTACCCAACACCTGAATACCTGCAGCAGGTACTAGCGTATCTCAGGCAGAACTAGAGAGTTCTCGGACACAGGATATGACATTCACCAGGATTGGAATTTTTGTAAGACGATTCTTCATATACGTGACCCACAATAACATCCAGGTACCCATTTTTCCTCTAGGTGGGCAAGGGCATCATGGGTATGAAAACTGCCCTATATGATTCTCAGTGTCACGATATCGAACCTGGGACCATGCGATTGTGATTCGAATTCTCTCACCAGTGAGATACGCAGCACCCCAGCGAAGGGATGAGAGACTGGGAAGGGAGATAGAGGAGAGAGGTTAGGGATTGGTGACCTCTGACAGCGAGGGGAAGAGAGTGGGGAAAGAGGGAGGGAAGGAAGAGGGTGAGGAGAGAGAGAGAGAGAGAGAGAGAGAGAGAGAGAGAGAGAGAGAGAGAGAGAGGATGGGTAGTGTTGCCTGCAGCAGTGACACAGGCACACCGCTGCCCGCTGTGTACCTATCAACATTTCATGCATCCTCCTCCTCCACCTCGCCCTCCCTGCCAACACCAGAACTATCAGTAGCTGTGTGCGTGTGAGCTTTGTGTGAGAGTAAGCTTTGTGTGAGAGTAAGCTTTGTGTGAGGGTAAGTTTGTGTGCGGGTGACCTTACCTGTAAGGGTGAGCTTACGTGTCCAGGTGAGCTTGTGTCTGCGGGTGAGCATATGTAAGCGGGTGAGAGTGCATGCGAGTATATTCATAGGTAAGCGAGCGTGTGCTTGGATGTGCATGCATGAAGGCTCATGTACAGGGGTACGAACCTAGCTGTATTTGCAAGTGTCGATTCACAGCTCCCGGCCCATCTCTCGGGTTCTATCGAGCGGTTTTAGTGATTTCTGTCCTCTTAGAGGCCAATCAATATGCTCTTAAAACGGTGTAGCGAGTGTCATGAAGGTAAGACACATGATACGTCACGGTCCATACTGAACACGAGGCGTGACGGTCCATACTGAAGCCGAGGCGTGACGGTCCATACTGAACCCGAGGCGTGACGGTCCATACTGAACACGAGGCGTCACGGTCCATACTGAACCCGAGGCGTCACGGTCCATACTGAACCCGAGGCGTCACGGTCCATACTGAACCCGAGGCGTCACGGTCCATACTGAACACGAGGCGTCACGGTCCATACTGAACACGAGGCGTCACGGTCCATACTGAACACGAGAAATAATAAGCGTGTTCTCATGGTTCAACCAGGAATACACAGAAGACTAGAAAGGGGTAGAAGAAAGGAGGTGGAGGATGAAACACAATGTACAAAATACGACAGAAACAAGGAAATAAGAAGAGGTAGAAATGAATATGAGAAGATACAAAGGAGAACTAAAAGTCGGAAGATCATAATACTAAACTAAAAGCAAAACCTAGTTACAGCTGTATAAAAACGACGATACCAGGAAGAAAGTGGCGAGGCTGAAGGAGGAGGGAGAAGCACTTACCAGGATGACACAGAAATATAACAGAAACTTTGAAGAAAATTTAAAGAGTTCGTCAAAGACGAATGTTGAAAAAAGAATTCACACAATGAAAAAAAAAGAAAGGTTGATGACAAGGTAAAGGAGCTAAATGTAACTTAAGCAATGAGAGCAGAGAGAGAGAGAGAGAGAGAGAGAGAGAGAGAGAGAGAGAGAGAGAGAGAGAGAGAGAGAGAGAGAGAGAGAGAGAGAGAGCATAATGATGTCAACGAGATAAAGTCAGTTGATCAAATGAAAATGCTGGCCCACAGATGGCTCCAACTTCATCATGTTCCCTACTTGTATGTCTCATAACAATAAAAATGCTTTCAAATGAGCTGATGTAGGTAACAGCTCTTAGCTTGCCAATAAAGTTAGGAATCCTTAACCTGTAAATAGCTGTCAATAAAGTTAGGGATCCTTAACCTTGTCAAACCCTGTGTAAAAAAGAGAGAGAGAGAGAGAGAGAGAGAGAGAGAGAGAGAGAGAGAGAGAGAGAGAGAGAGAGAGAGAATGCATCACGCTATAAAGATCTTCAATAAGCTGGAAAAAGGAAACAACTGTAAAAAATAAAGCCTAGGTGGTTCGTATATTTATATCAAGACAGACAGTATAAAAAGTAATACACTATAGGCAGGTATCATTTACATCATTATACGAAGTTTTCCTCAGGTGGTAGAAAAAATACTGAAAAATGTAAGAATTGCCTTTTCCAAATTACATGAGGAATCCTGCAACACACTTAAGGCAAATCCTCGAGTACGCAGCACCCGCAGCAACCTCCAGCTTGCACCCAGTCAAGCACATCAAGGTAAAAACTCGTGTCACTGTAAGATTGAGGGTTGAAGGATATAATTATAACTTGGTTCATAATCAGTGGTATCGACAAGGTAAACGAGGATTAACAAGGTAGAATGTGGCAGCACTGATGCAAACTCTTACAAATGCAAAGATATATTCAAACTTTTTAGAAAGAGGTTAGTTAAGAGGCAGGTAGGCGATAATGGCGGTGAACTCAATACATGGATTCACAAGAAGGTATGAGAGTTGTCTGGAAACTAAGACACAAGCATGACTCTCCACTGTAGGTTAAGAGGCGGGATTAGGAGCTGGACTGCTACAAGCCCAAAACACACACACATACAAACACACACACACACAAAGTGAACATGTAATAACCTCTGACCTTACAATAGGTCACAAGGTCAACATGTCCTCGGTCTTTGATGGGATATATCTAGACATTACCTTTCTCTCTCGCCTCAACACTAAAATTTATATCATAGCAAACCTTAAAATTACAGCTCGTTATTACCAAACTAATTACACTAATATAAATATTATAATTACAACTCCGATCATGATATCCACTACCATGAGAGGCAATTATTATTAATATTCTGTGCAAATTTGTTGTTCTTGCTGATTGCCAATGATTGAACATGGATACGATGGCGCATAAAACAAAAGGATACGCCATACCTGTGATAGGTATCGAGGATGTGTCTACCTGGGAGTGATAATGTCAGAGGATCTCACCTTCAAAGACCACAATAATGTATCCTCATCCGCTAGGAAAATGAAAGGATGGATAATGAGAACCTTCAAAACTAGGGACGCCAAGCCCATGATGATTCTCTTCAAATCGCTTGTTTTCTCTAGGCTAGAATATTGTTGTACAGTAACGGCCCCCTTCAAGGCTGGAGAAATTGCAGACCTGGAGAGTGAACAAAGAACTTTCACGGCACATATAAGTACGATAAGGCACCTAACCTACTGGGAACGGTTGAAGGTCCTTGATTTGTATTCCCTCGAACGCAGGCGAGAGAGATACATGATAGTATATACACTTGGAAGATCCTGGAGGGATTGCTAACAAAACTTCCCAAGAAAATCACTCCCTATGAAAGCAAAAGACTCGGCAGGAGATGCAACATTCCCCCGATGAAAAGCAGGGGCGCCACGGGTACACTGAGAGACAACACAATAAATGTCTGGGGCCCAAGACTGTTCAATTGCCTCCCAGCATACATAAGGGGGATTACCAACAGACCCCTGGTTGTCTTCAAGAAGGCACTGGACAGGCACCTAAAGCCAGTACCTGACCAACCGGGCTGTGGTTCGTATGTCAGCTTGCTTGCGGTCAGCGGTAACAGCCTGGTTGATCAGACCCTCATCCACCATGAAGCCTGGTGTCAGACCGGGCCGCGGGGGCGTTGACCCCCGAAACCCTCTCCAGGTAAACTTCAGGTAAACCCTCACAGCCTAGCCATGAGGCCAAACTTCCCTGATGACCGCCTAATCCAGCAGGTTGTGGGTGGTCGCGGCTCGCAGGCTCACAAAGCCATCACACTCCCGCTGATCAGACAGTTTCAGGAGATAGTGGTCATGTTTTCCCTTGGAAATTTCTAGCTTCATTACGACAATTTCTCTGTTTACTATTAATAGGTTGAAGAGTGCTGTGCCAGGGATGTTGACATTGTTTTACCAGTGATGGTGTATCTTACAGATCTTGTGAACGCTCTTGTAATGTTCTGTACTCACAGCATCTTTCAAGGCAGGTGAAATATTCCAGCATAAAACGGTAGAGAAGAGCTTTTACCGGTGGCAGAAAACCAGTACATCTAAAATTTCAAGGTATTCGAAATATACTTTCTGGATAGGAAAGAGAAAGAGAAAGAAATACCAGATAATATATACAAGGTAAATAATCGAAAACCAGATACGTAATCTGCCCACTGCTATAACTCACTGCCCTGAGAAATACGAGAAGTGTAGAATAAACTCAGCGAAGAGCAGAGATGCAAAGGTACAGTCAGACAACACTACCAACATCTGTGGCAAGACTCCAACATTCTACCTGCGCACACACACGCACACACACACACACACACACACACACACACACACACACACACACACACACACACACACACACACACACACACACACATGTAGGAATAAATTTAGAAATCTTTAAGGAGTGGACAAATTCCTGCAGGAGAGTGCTTGATCAGTCAGGTTGTTGTAGCTGTGTTGGTGTATGTGCCGTAGACAGCACCTTCATGTCTCACAACTTAGTAATGCTTCAGGACGAACAGAAACGCCGTCTTAAGTGTCCTCTCCAAATTGTATAATCTATTTAACATTCCAATACACACTCCAACTAATATTCCACAAAACGTTTAATTTTACACAATATAACACATTTTAATACTACACAATTCAGTACATTACATAATTACAATACAAAGGTGAACTGTAACTTCTCGTCAGACATCATGGCCATCTTCAGTCTTAACTTTTCATTATAACTAATAAATTTTAACTCTGTTATCCATTTTGTAGCTTCTCTCTGCATTTTTCGAACCATCCACATGAGTATTTAGGTCTGGCCATCACACAGCTGCTCCATATTCCAATTTAAATTTATCAGACCTTGTAAATAGTTTAACCTTTCACATCCATATATATCAAACTGTTTTATACTTTGTCAGTGTAACCTATGATTTACTCACAATTAAATTTATGTGATTTTTTCTGCGACAGTTTTTCATTAATAATTACTCCAATACATTGACATTTTTTTCTCTCAAACAAAATTGTTCATCCCCTTTAGTAGTCTGCCTTTTATTTCTCCTATATTTTGCTATTTAGAAAGGTTTTGTTCTCCAAGTATTTTATCGGCTTTCCAGGCCCGGTCTGGGACCGGGCCGCGGGGGCGCTAACCTCCAAATGCAACTCCAGATAATGTGTGTTTTACAACACTTGTGAAACAGTGCGGTGAGACAGGAGAGAAACCACGAAGAGTAACAATATATCTGGTAATTCACACTGACGAGGGAGGGAACGAAGGGGACCGGGAAGGACAGAGAGTAATACACCGTATAGAGGAGGAGTCAGGGGGAGAAAGGAGGAAAGATGGAGTGAGTGAGAAAGAAGGCCGGGAAGAGGGGGGATAGACGGAGGAGAAAGAAGGCTGGGAGGAAAAAGGATGTGAAGGAGAGGGGCGAAAGGAAGCTAGGAAAGACGCAGGGAGGAAGATCGAGAGGAAGGAGGGTGGTAAGAGGGAGGGAGGAAGGGGGCATAATAAGGATAGGTACGCCTTGAAAAGGCAGAGAGCTTACTGAGTGTGAGCTGTAGTGAGCTGGAGACAAAACACAAGGAGCTCATCATTGTCTCACGTAACACTGGTGTTTCAGACTACCATACAAGCAACCCCCCCCCCTTCCTCAACCCCTTCAAACCACAGGTGATTCACCAGCAACAGTAATTAAGTGGTCAGGGGCGGTCGAGCATCGCTCCCACCCCCAGTAACGACAACCATGAGGGTAAAAACTAGTGGCACTCTACTCTGGCTCTCTTTGGCACCGTATGTGTGTGTCAGAACCGGCATGGCTTCTCCCTCCCCTCTACCCTCTTCTAAGCTCATCTGGGGAACTTTACCTCGAAGGTAAGGCTGGTGGGCGGCAGCACAGCCTGGCGGGGGTACAGGAGGGTGGGCTGGAGGTGAGGGAGGGCATGAGGGTGGGCTGGAGGTGAGGGAGGGCATGAGGGTGGGCTGGAGGTGAGGGGAGCTGGAGGTGAGGGGAGCTGGAGGTCAGAGTGGGCTGGAGGTGAGGGAGGGCAGGCAAGGCGTGATGCTGTGAGGGGAAGCACAAGGTTAACCTCTCATCAATAAAACAATAGTTTAGTAAATAAAGACATTGGCAGCACAGTAATAACGAAGTGTTTGTAATCCTTCCTACTCAAATCAACATTGAATCTCAAACTTTATTACTCAACGTGAAACAAATAAGAGTACACCCAGTGGTAACACCAAAAACAACTAATATAACGTAAGGTAAATGGTCGCAGATGCAACTAATGTGACATTTTATTGCGGAAACGTTTCGCTCTCCACGAGCTCTGGCAAGCTCCTGGAGAGCGAAACGCTGTAAATAATAAAATGTTACATTAGTTACATCTGTGTCCATTTACCTAACATTCTGTCGGTAATTCTGCCATTATTACTAATATAACTACAGCAGTAATAGCTACAACAACGCACAAATAACCCGCACATAGGGGAGAGAAAAGCTTATGACGACGTTTCGGTCCGACTTGGACCGAAAGAGAATGAGTGAGCCTGTACATTTAGGCGAGGGTGAACAGGGACGGGAGAAAGAGAGGAAGGAAGAGAAACAGTGATAGTGGTAATACTGGCAGTGAAAGTAGTAGACGTGACAGAAGTAGTAGACAGTAGAAAGTAGGGGGGAGTAGTTTTTTTGGCAAAGAAACTACTCTTCTTACTTTCTACTACCTCTACTACTACTTCCACTACCAGCATTACCACTATCACTACTACTACTTCCACTACCAGCATTACCACTATCACTACTACTACTTCCACTACCAGCATTACCACTATCACTACTACTACTTCCACTACCAGCACTACCACTGTCACTACTACCACCTGTCCGTTCTCCCGTGACTATTCCCCTCGCCTAATATATACTGGCTCACTCAGTGTGACTTGTGGATGATCAGAGTCGGACCGAAACGTCGTCCTAAGCTTTTTTCTCTCTCTCTCCTATGTGCGGGTTATTTGTGTATTGTTCCAGTCACGTTATTGTGTCTTTTCGTTCTTTAACTAAAACTGCAATACAACTGCAGTTGCCTCTATAACATTAATTCCTGCTAATACAGTCACAACTACAACTAACAAAACAAAATTCTAAGTTGTACGTTTTTATCAAACACGAAAATATTCATTAAAAATAATAACCAGCTAAAAACGTCACAAATTTAAATAATTTCCCCCTAAAAGGAATGATAAAAAAGACGATATTTATTTACAATTTAATTTGATTTCAGAAACGAGTATTTTATTAAAAATGACGAGTTGAATTTCTGTCCCAACTTATATGAGCAAATATTCATGTCCGGAGAAACGTTATTCCCACAGGAGAATTATGAGAGGCAGGAAATATATTAAAGTTACACGTGTAACTTATGTTATTACGACTATCATCTGTGGCAGTTATTAGTGTAACAAACCAGCAGTGACGTACGACCATCTGTGGCAGTTATTAGTGTAACAAACCAGCAGTGACGTACGACCATCTGTGGCAGTTATTAGTATAACAAACCAGCAGTAAGGTACGACCATCTGTGGCAGTTATTAGTGTAACAAACCAGCAGTGACGTACGACCATCTGTGGCAGTTAATATAAACCAGCAGTGACGTACGACCATCTATGGCAGTTATTAGTGTAACAAACCAGCAGTGACGTACGACCATCTGTGGCAGTTATTAGTATAACAAACCAGCAGTAAGGTACGACCATCTGTGGCAATTAGTGTAACCAACCAGCAGTGAGGTACGACCATTTGTGGCAGTTATTAGTGTAACCAACCAGCAGTGATGTACGACCATCATCTGTGGCAGTTATCAGTATTACCAACCAGCAGTGATGTACGACCATCATCTGTGGCAGTTGTCAGTGTTACCAACCAGCAGTGATGTACGGCCATCATCTGTGGCAGTTATTAGTGTTACCAACCAGCAGTGAGGTACGACCATCATCTGTGGCAGTTATCAGTGTAACCAACCAGCAGTGATGTACGGCCATCATCTGTGGCAGTTATTAGTGTTACCAACCAGCAGTGATGTACGGCCATCATCTGTGGCAGTTATTAGTGTTACCAACCAGCAGTGAGGTACGACCATCATCTGTGGCAGTTATCAGTGTAACCAACCAGCAGTGATGTACGGCCATCATCTGTGGCAGTTATTAGTGTTACCAACCAGCAGTGAGGTACGACCATCATCTGTGGCAGTTATCAGTGTTACCAACCAGCAGTGATGTACGGCCATCATCTGTGGCAGTTGTCAGTGTTACCAACCAGCAGTGATGTACGGCCATCATCTGTGGCAGTTATTAGTGTTACCAACCAGCAGTGAGGTACGACCATCATCTGTGGCAGTTATCAGTGTAACCAACCAGCAGTGAGGTACGACCATCATCTGTGGCAATTAGTGTTACCAACCAGCAGTGAGGTACGACCATCATCTGTGGCAGTTATCAGTGTAACCAACCAGCAGTGAGGTACGACCATCATCTGTGGCAGTTATCAGTGTAACCAACCAGCAGTGAGGTACGACCATCATCTGTGGCAGTTATCAGTGTAACCAACCAGCAGTGAGGTACGACCATCATCTGTGGCAGTTATCAGTGTAACCAACCAGCAGTGAGGTACGACCATCATCTGTGGCAGTTATCAGTGTAACCAACCAGCAGTGAGGTACGACCATCATCTGTGGCAGTTATCAGTGTAACCACCCAGCAGTGAGGTACGACCATCATCTGTGGCAGTTATCAGTGTAACCAACCAGCAGTGAGGTACGACCATCATCTTGTACTCAGTCAACAAACATCTCATAAGACACGGACAGCAGTTGTGAGGACACGTAACTCTTGTACTCAACATTTTCCATAAAACTTGTCATAATGTTATCGGTGACTTTTTTAAATCAAAGGACCGAGAGGGAAGAATGGTGACAACGACAAAAGTGATAATAACAGTGACAACAGGAGAGCGATAATAACAGTGTCAACAAGATGGTAAAAATAAGTGCCAACGGGAGTAACAAAAACAGGAAAGTGACAATAACAAAGCAACAACAGGAGGATGATAGTGACAATAACAGAAGAGTGACAACAGGAGAGTTATGAGTAACAAGAGTGACCACAACAGGAGGGTGAGTGCAACCACAGGAGTGACATATGCTGATCTTTTCCTAACTTGGTTAAACATTTTAACCTGAAAAATCTCATTAGCAGCGGAAACTAATACTGAGTTTTAGCATCGATTACCAACATCAATAAACCGTGATGCAACACAGGGATAGTTACAGAGGTGTGGTAACTACCAACTAGCTGAAGGGATGTTACAGAGGTGTGGTACCTACCAACTAGCTGAAGGGATAGTTACAGAGGTGTGGTAACTACCAACTAGCTGAAGGGATAGTTACAGAGGTGTGGTAACTACCAACTAGCTGAAGGGATAGTTACAGAGGTGTGGTACCTAAACCGTGATGCACTACTGAAGGGATAGTTACAGAGGTGTGGTAACTACCAACTAGCTGAAGGGATAGTTACAGAGGTGTGGTAACTACCAACTAGCTGAAGGGATCACTTTGTTGCAGGGGTAGTCAGAGGGTGTGTGGTAACTACTAAACTAGCTGCTGGTGCAGCATGAGGAATAAGAACCTGCCCAGGTGCCCACCCACCTGCCAACCCACCCACCTGCTCCCCAGCTGGGTATAAGGCACCGGACGGAAATGGAGAGGAATGTAGAAATGAGATGTAGAGATGGCGAGAGGAAAGAAGAGTCAAGATGAATGAATGTGGGGATAAGGGATAAATGTAAGACTGAGTCAAATATTACCAGCTTAAATGTGTAACATGAAAAGGATACCGTCTGAAAGGCGTACCATCTGAAAAAGAGGGGAGGGGCATGAGATGCATTATGTTCAGACTAGTGAAGTAACACATACTACAAGAAGTGTTCAAGCTACCAAAGTAGCACATGCTGCAGGGAGAGGTAAACACACAGGCAGCGTCTCCGGCGGGGACGCAGGCAGCAGCAACCCACCTCGTGTAAATCTGGTCGACCAGGAGGAACCACTTTCCTCCAGTGGCATAATGAACCTCAAGAGGAAGCTTGGGTAGGAGTGGGCAAGAAGAGGAGGAGGAGGAGGGGAAGGATGAGCCAAGAGAGAGCCGGAGGAGGGGAAGAATAGAGGGGGGGGGAGGGGGAAGAGAGCCTTATCTACACAGCGTCCACCACGTCTTCTCCTCCAATTTTATTCTCCACGACAACTCTGCCAAGAGGGATTCACATTTTTACCTGTTTTTTTCCTTCTTCCCCACTCTCTTTTGCTGGTTTTCGGTGTCGTTCGACAGATTCCTGGCGTTCCTGGCGATGTCCGCCACACAGTCACCACCGCCGTCACAAGTCACCATACAACAAGCAGCAGCGACTTCTGTTTTCTCCACTAAAATACTTTTCTCTCTCTTCAACGCCATCAAGTACCTCAACTAATAAAATAAATTTTTACTGCTCGCAAAGACTCAATGGAACATGTGTTCTACACTGCTGGGGTAGGGAAGCGCTGTTCTGCAGTGCTAGGGGGTCGAACCCAGCAATAGCTGTTCTTCCGTGCTGGGGGAAGGGAACGCTCGGACAATACCCATTTGTATTTAAAAATATACGGGGTATAAGTCCATCAAGAACAATATTTTTCATCAGTAGACTCTTCACAGAGTCAAATGCAATGTCTGCGGCTTTCACTTTGGCAACAAAATATGGATACCAAAAGGTACAAATTGTTCAAATGCGATAGAAAGGTTGACCTGTATGTCACAGAGTCGCTCATTTGCTTGAGGTTTTAGTACTAAATATTGAAAACGAAGAGCTAGTCATCGTGTTTGTATATACGCCGCTAGATGTAACTTCTCAACACTTCAAGAAACAGCTATTGAAAACTGAGTACTGTCTGGAAAATCCTCCAACCCCAGCACAAATATCTTGTTGCCTGATTTCAGTTTAAGACATTTAAAGTGGAAGTACGTGGTAAATAATGTTAAGAAACAGTGACTCTTCAGTGAGGATAAGTTTCAGTTACCCCGCTATGGAAGAATGGAGGAAATAAAAACTGAAATGGAATACAGGACAAACTCGAATCATTCAATAGAGCGGAAGTTTTATTTGCGAGACTTGGGAGTAATAATATCAAATTTCACATTCAAGTATCACAACAATGTTGGTATTGGTACCGCAAGAAAAATTATAAGCTGGATAACTACAACTTTATAGGTAATGGATGCTGCGCCAATGACGATATTTTTAAGTCATTTGTTCTCTCCAGGTTGAAATTCTGTTATATACTGATGGCCCCCCTTCAAGGCAGGCGAGACTGTCAAGCTGGAAAACTCAGAGAACTTTCACCACTAGTTTACACTCAAACATCTACACTACTGGGAGTGTCTGAAATACCTTCAACTGTATTCCTTGAAACGTTGGCGAGAAAAGGAAAATCCTGGAGTGACTGATCCCAAACTTAGGCTATACACCGAAATCACTACAGGTGAATGCAGACGGTGCAAAATATCTCCACTTAAAAGCAGGGGTGTGGCGAGTGTCAGAAGTCTCCGACTCGTCAACGCCCTTCCTCCGTGCATAAAGGAGATTTACTCAACAAACCTCTGGCTGATTTTAAAAGGAAACTTAACAAGTTTCCCCAATTAGTGCCTGACCAGCAGGGCTATGGTTCGTACGTCGGACAGCGTGCGATCAGCAATAACAGCCTGGTTTATCAGGCATTGATCAACCGGGAAGCTTGATTTGGGACCGGGCAGTGGAGATGTAGATTCTCGGAAACCTCCTTCAGGCAGTAACAACTCTTACAGAGCTGCGCTGAAGCAACAACTCTTAAACACACACACACACACACACATACATACATACACACACACACACACACACACACACACACACACACACACACACACACACACACACACACGCAATAAGTAAAGATATTTTGTTATATCAGTGTCATTTTTCCCGGCAAAGCTCGAAGCTAAAAATACGCGAAAGTTTTAAATCTACACAAAATTACTTTACTGAAGCGAGATAGTTGAGAAATAAAAGAAGAAACTAATGAAAAATAATGGAAATAATAATGACGGTGAGGGTGCACTGTGACGCCATAACTGAGGATGCACCGTGACGCCATAATTGTGAGGGTACACTTTGACAGCATAGCTGAAAGTGCACTGTGACACTATAATAACTGTGAGTGCACGGTGACAGCTGGTAGAAGTGCTAACAGTGCCATCACATACTAAATTAAAACCATGAAGGTAAACATAAGGCTACAGTGATTTACACGGGGTTTTCAAAAGCACTTGACACACGCGACCATGTGGTAACAGACCATGAAACGAGGTCAGCAGGTGGAGCCGCCTCAAAGAATGAGAGGAACATACCATGAACTACCGTTTAAAGAACACAATACGGCGAGACCTTACAAACAGAACAATTAACAGATGAAATTATTGACTCACGCTGCTATATTATCTGATCACAAGAGTCTTTCAGGGCACTGAAAATCGAGATAGAAAATATACAGAGGTCGTTTACTGCTTGTATAGAATAAATAAAACATCGAAACTAATGGGAACATCTCGAAGCACTTGGCTTGCACTCTCTTGAGTGAAGCAGAGAGATATCTGATTGTGTATACATGGCAGACAGATGAGGGTCGGGTTCCCAATTTGCATACTGCCATAACTGATTAATGGAGAAATAAGAGAGGAAGTGTAGAATAAATGTATGTTAGGTAAAAGAACACAAGTGCAACTAATTCTACCCAAATTAATACAGAATTAACGTAGTGAAAAACGAGAGCGTCTTGTGTACTAATAGTGAGTACAATGACAGCATCTGTGGTTCAAGACTCTTCAACCTTCTACTAGCAGCTGTCAGAAATACTGTTGGAACAAAGGTACAAGTTTCCAAAAGGTAACTTTTCTGCAAGTACTTGATCAGCCAGATTGTGATGAGTGCGACTAGCATCAACAGCTTGGTTGACCTGGTAGTCAACAGTAGTGTGGGGTAGTGCCTCACGTGACGGCTGTGCGGGGGAATACGACAAACTTATTACCAAGTAATATACAGTCTTATCACACACAACTGTCTATGTGGTTTTATGTAAACTAAGAAGTAAATAAAAATAAAGATTAAACCAGCAATAACTATTAAGAAGAATAATAACAGCAACAAGGACATTAACAATACTAGTAAGTACGAGTTGAATACCACTTATTATGGTACACAGGGTGAAGATGTTAAGTGGAAGATGCACGGTTCCTTTAGTGCGATATCCCTATGATAAAGTGTGCGATGATGAACCTTAAGCGGTGGATCACAGCGAAGCTGGGGGTATGCTGGGTGGATGGGGAACGGCTGGGTTGATGGGGGAGTGTTGGGGGATGGGGTTAGCACTCTCATCACTCAAGATAAACACCAGCAGCAGCAGGCAGTATGTCATGGGTGGGTGATGGGGAGCGACAGATGATGGGTAATGGAGGGGATGGGTTGATGGGTAACGGGGGACGGATTAGGGGGAGAGGTGGTGGGGTGAAAGGTATGAGGCTGTATCAGAGGTAATGAATTTTCAGAGGTAATGGAAGGTAATGGAATGTCAGATGTAATGAAATTTCAGAGGTAATGGAATGTCAGATGTAATGAAATTTCAGAGGTAATGAGAGGGAAAGCAATTTCAGAGGTAATGGAATAAGATAAAGAAATTTTAGAGGTAATGGAGGGAGAGACGCAAGTGTGAGGGATAATGGAATGATAGAACTCGGTAAGTGTGAGAGATAATGGAATGATAGAACTCGGTAAGTGTGAGAGATAATGGAATGAGAGACGCAACTGAGTTAAGAGACGTAGCGAAGTGTAGCGATAATGGAGTACGGGAGTGGTAAAGAAATATGGGAGTGGTAACAGAGTATGGGAGTGGCAGTGATGAGAGTGACAACAGAGTACAGAGTGGTAATGGAATATTTGAGGCAATTTAGTATGAGAGGTAACGAAGTGTGAGAAGTATTGAAATATGAGATTATAAGAAGTGTGAGAGGTAATAGTGAAAGATACGAGTGTGTGTGTGTGTGTGTGTGTGTGTGTGTGTGTGTGTGTGTGTGTGTGTGTGTGTGTGTGTGTGGGTGCGCGCGCGTGCTCTCACTTATTTGTGGTTGCAGGAGTCCTGGACCCGCCTCTTCGCTGGCCGCTACTAGGTCCACTCTCGCCTTGCTCCAAGAGCTTTATCATATCTCTGTGCTAAAGACTCTGGTTAAATAAAAGAACTAATCAAGCTGTGCAGCTTGATGCAAAATGCCCCCAATAAAAAGTAGGGGCGCCATTGGTACACTAAGAGAAAACACCATAAGTGTCCGGGGCCCAAAACTGTTCAACAGCCTCCCATCAAGCATTAGGGGAATTGCCAATAAACCCCTGGCTGCCTTCAAGAGAGAGCTGGACAGATACCTAAAGTCAGTGCCGGATCAGCCGGGCTGTGGCTCGTACGTTGGACTGCGTGCGGCCAGCAGTAACAGCCTAGTTGATCAGGCCCTGATCCATCGGGAGGCCTGGTCATGGACCGGGCCGCGGGGGCGTTGATCCCCGGAATAACCTCCAGGTATCCAGCCCTCTCGTATCCCCCCCTCTCTCTCTCTCTCTCTCTCTCTCTCTCTCTCTCTCTCTATTTATCTGTAGACATGTTTATTTCCATCTCTATCTGCATTATTATATCTGTTTATCCTTGTACATTAATGTTTTACCTCTGAAATTTACATTCATTCTGTCAATATGCGTCCACCTGTTTTTACCTAATTTCAACACGTTTGACCTCTCTATCTTCACCTGACATAACATGGTGGGTGTGATCACACATAATGAGAATAAACTTGGTTTCGTCCCCCCTTCCCTCCTCCCTGTCAGACACCCTCCCAAATGCTTTCCCTAACACTGTCCCCTCCTGATCCCCTCTCCTCTCCCCTCCCTCTCGGCCCCAATCAACAACACAGATCTCTTAATCCCAACATATTACCTCTCTTTTTTTTTAATACTGAAAAAGGAAAATTCAATCAAAATTTATTTATAAATACATTTTGAAAATATGAAAACAATATATACGTTATTACAACGTACGTTTTCAGCAAAATTTTTTATATTACAGATTCTTGAAAATATACACTATTTCTATAACATAAACATGCTTAATTAAGAAAAACAAGACCAAAGACACTCATCGACAGAGACAAATCCATTACGACCTGACGGTGTACACAGCCCATCCTCTTAATAACAGTCAACATGTCACTGTTGCTATGGGCAGTCAAATTGGTGACTTCACGAGCCTTAAACAGTAATTATCTGACGGTGTAGTTTAGTGTGTATGGTGGGTCCACAATTTCCGTTCATCCGTCAAAGCGTTGTATCCCCTCTATATGTTTAATTTATTAACGTTGTGGTGTACCTGGCTAAGTTTTATTAAAAGACGATAGACTAACCAAACCTAAATAACATGAATCGAGAAATCTGCTGAAAACCGTATGTGAGAAAGCGACAAGAGAGGACAGGTGGAGCCTTGTACAACACCTCCCAGTTGCTGCTGCTACTGAACTACCTCATCCTCGGCCAGAGAATCTCCCAAACGAAACGCCTTTGGAGCAGAGTCTGTATATAAGTTACAAATACGAACGATTAGTACATTCTTCTCTCTCACACGCAAAAATGTAAATTTATTTTTTTATTATCACACTGGCCGATTCCCACCAAGGCAGGGTGGCCCGAAAAAGAAAAACTTTTACCATCATTCACTCCATCACTGTCTTGCCAGAAGGGTGCTTTCTCAGTAGTAGTAACCAGTTACCAGTCTCAGTAGTAACCAGTTACCAGTAACCGTCCGTTGAATCACGACCAACCGTCTTGAGTCACGGACTTCATATTGTGCTGACCTCAGCAGTATTCAAAGACCCACTACGGGGTACTGGGCAGCCCGGCTAGTTAGTATATCGAGTGGTAGCAAGGAGATAGGTAACGGCTGGCAGGTCTCTCTTCACATATCGCCAATATACGTATAACAGCCTACGTGAGTATTTCTACCCTAATCCACGCATCGAACTCTCACATGATAGCTTTACACTACAGTTTTTAAACTGCAACATTAACACCCCTCCTTCAGAGTGCAGGCACTGTACTTCCCATCTCCAGGACTCAAGTCCGGCCTGCCGGTTTCCCTGAATCCCTTCATAAATGTTACTTTGCTCACACTCCAACAGCACGTCAAGTATTAAAAACCATTTGTCTCCATTCACTCCCATCAAACACGCTCACGCATGCCTGCTGGAAGTCCAAGCCCCTCGCACACAAAACCTCCTTTACCCCCTCCCTCCAACCTTTCCTAGGCCGACCCCTACCCCGCCTTCCTTCCACTACAGACTGATACACTCTTGAAGTCATTCTGTTTCGCTCCATTCTCTCTACATGTCCGAACCACCTCAACAACCCTTCCTCAGCCCTCTGGACAAGGAAATATAAATATACATTTCAAAAAGATAAAATAACTGTTTTAACCGAACAATATTCACGATATTATCGCAATTAAATCTTTTCAAACTCCTTGAACATCCGAGCAGTGTATTTTACAAGTCTTTCTCATTAAGATAAATAACCTGAAGAAGAAGCGGTCACAAGATCAACTACATAGTCTATCACACCTCTGAAACTTACGTTTATTCTGTTTATATCCTATCCTGGGGGAGACACAGGGATGCAGTACTGAACTGTGAAAATTGTCAAAACAATATCTTTACAACTCCAGGAATTGACTAGTGAAATGAGCTTCAGAGATTAATATTATTATAATGAATACACTATGGGGAATAAACGACGACGGAAGACAGTGAATAAGCAGTAGTCCAGTAACCATAAATTCCTACTTAAAACAGAAAATTACAACTAGGTATTCGTAATCACCTTTCTTCCCCTCCACACAAATATCCACAGTTTATGTCAGATTATCAAGCCTAAGCATATTCTATAGAAACCACGTGAGAACGAACCTCGACTATGTAACTTCAGTATACCTGGCGAGGGTTTCAGGGGTCAACGCCCCCGTGGCCCGGTCTGAGACCAGACCTCGTGATGGATCAACTAGGCTGGGTCTAATCAACCAGGCTGTTACTGCTGGCCGCACGCAAACTGACGTACGAACCACAGACCGGCTGGTCAGGTACTGACTTTAGGTGCCTGCTCAAAGCCTTCTTGAAGACAGCCAGGAGTCTATTGGTAATCCCCCTTATGTATGTCGGGAGGCAGTTGAATAGTCTTAGGCCCCTGACACTTATTGTGTCGTGGTGCCCCTGCTTTTCATTGGGGGAATGTTGCATTTCCTGCCGAGTCTTTTGCTTTCATAGGGAGTGATTTTTGTGTGCAAGTTTGGTACTAATCCCTCTAGGATTTTCTAAGTGTGTATTATAATGTATCTCTCTCGCCCGCATTCCAGGGAATACAAATCAAGAAACTTCAACCGTTCCTAGTAATTTAGGTGCCTTATCGTACTTGTGTGTGCCGTGAAATTTCTTTGTACACTCTCCAGGTCAGCAATTTCGCTGACCTGGAGAGTGTACAAAGTTAGCGTACAGCAGTATTCCAGCCGAGAGAGAACAAACAATTGGAAGAGAATCATCATGGCCTTGGCAGCCCCAGTTTTGAAGGTTCTTATTATCCATCCTATCATTTTTGTAGCAGATGCGGTAGATACATTGCTGTGGTCTTTGAAGGCGAGATCTTCGTACATTATCACTCCCAGTTCCTTCACATTACTTTTTCGCTCTATTATAACTTGGAATTTGTTGTGTACCCTGATACAGTTTTAATTTCCTCAAATTTTCCATATCTGAGTAGTTGAAATTTCTCTTCATTGAACTTCACATTATTTTGAGTGGCCCATTTGAAGATTTGGTTGATGTCCGCTTGGAGTCTTGCGGTGTCTTCGATGGAGGTCACTGTCATGGCAATTCGGGTGTCATCCGTAAAGGAAGACACGGAGCTATGGCTTCCATCTCTATGTCAGATATGAGGATGAGGAATATGATGGGAGCGAGTACTGTGTCTTGTAGAACAGAGCTTTGCACAGTAGCTGCTTCGGACTTTACTCTGTTTTCTATTACTCTTTGTGTTCTGTCTGATGAATTTTCATCTGAGCTGCCTCCTGGGGAGATCTCTGCTAAAATATTATTTGTTACACTCCTCCATTTTAGGTGTCTCAAGTTGAAATCTCCCAGCAGCAAGATGTTTGGGGCAGGAGTTCGGAGATTTTCCAGACAGTGGTCAATTTTCAAAAGCTGTTCCTGGAATTGCTGGGAAGTTGCATCCGGAGGCTTGTATATAACCACAATGACAATGTTTTGGTTTTCAGTATGGAACCATTATTTAGCAAACCAAAAATAAATTGAAAATAAGTGAGAACCACCTTACCCCTATGGAGGAGCCTAGATATATAATTAGTATTAATTACGAGAGATCAGAATAATGACACATAGGTTGAACATTCAGGGATATCAAAAGTATATACGCCCTATAGATCAAGTTTAAGAAAATAAGATACCAGACATTAAAAAAAATCCTAAAATGGTTTGCAACATATTAGTCAACTGTAGGTTTAAATCTAAATGTACCCCTGTTAACCCTTTTTTGACCTAGTTCCAAGGCCTTTTATGTATTCATATGGTCTTGCACTACCGTCCACAGGATGGATATGGGGTGCACAATAAACTAGCCACTACCGTCCACTTGATGGATATGGGGTGCACAATAAACTAGCCACTACTGTCCACTTGATGGATATGGGGTGCACAATAAACTAGCCACTACCGTCCACTTGATGGATATGGGGTGCACAATAAACTAGCCACTTCGGTGCAAACTCTAAAGCTGTGTCTGTCTTGCAGCCAGTGGACAGAGCCTCCACAACTCCCTGCCATGAATGACTTGCACTTGTTAGCGATCATGTCTCCTTTTTCCTCTAGTGTTACGAGCTCTAGTTCGTGTACATAATCTTCGTAGCTTTTGCTCATTAGATCTGGTACTAGCAGGATTGGATATAATATGCAGTATATAATGTTCTCAAGGCGTCTTTGATTAGCTATCAGAAAGCCAATTTTGATTTACTAAGCTGATGAACGCTGACGAGGTTGTTACGTTAATGTGCTCACAGGTTTAGCGTAATGTTTAAAAAAAACTCTCTCATTATATGAGTCCGAAGCATTCATCATCCATACAGTGTCTTCTCTCCTGTCCTCTTGATCAATTAAATAAATTATTTTAGGCTTGGGAGGAAGTATGCATTATCAGTTATCAGGAGGGACCCTAGTGGGACTCCGCTGGTATTCACCCATCCTGACATTTCTTATTTCACACTAACTCTGATTTCTATTGCCTAGGAAGGAACTTAGAGATCAGCCAACGCTACATGGTGAGTTCTGGGTATTTTGGGTGACTGTAGGCAAATAATCAGTTGTATAAAATAACTGAGAGCTGTTCACAGTGTATTTATTGTCTATGTCTCGACAATATACCAGACATTCCTAGGATCAAATTCGATTGAATCCCGTTGCACAGGCGCTGTTTAATCCCCAAGGTTTAGCGCTTCCCCGTGAATGTAATAATAACTTACCTTTTCCGCCAGTTTAGTTTATTTTCAAGAATGTGTATCATCCTTCACTAATCTATCACTATGCCGCATGTATGTATATATGTATATATATATATATATATATATATATATATGTATGTATGTATGTATGTATGTATGTATGTATGTATGTATGTATGTATGTATGTATGAATGTATGTCCCAGTCAACATTAGTGCCTGCTGTCCTTTTCATTCGTACAAGATTACTGTATCATTTTTCCTTTACACATCAATTTTACAAGCTAAGAACTATTATCCTTACATCAGGTCATTTCAAAGCCCAGCCCTATCTAAGGTATACTACCACCACCCCCAGGATGCCACCCACACTATTCGGCTAACACCTAGGTACCTACTTGCTGCTAGGCGAACAGAGACAGCAGGTGTAAAGAAACACGCCCAGTGTTTCCACTCGTTCCGGGAATCGAACAACGGACACTTAGTGTGTGAGTTGAGTACGTTACCAACCGAGCTGCGGGACACCATTTCAATGTTAGTAACAGCCCACACCTGTGAATATCGTTTTATACAGATATACCTGAACACGAGTCAGTAATATATTTATTACTGTAGCAAATAAAACCATCTTATCGTCATCTTGTTTCTTCAGCAGTTGAAGAGTGCGCTCGAGCAGTAGCATTACAAGAAGTATATTTTAACACTTACTCTCAAAAGATAATTCGTCTAAATCAAGGATTTCCTCAACGATTTTTTTGCCGTGAACCTCTAAGTTGGAATACAATTTTCCGTCAACTTGTATTCTCAAGCCGTCAAGTTTAAAGAGCCGGACGACGATGCCCCAAGGCTTAACGTGTACCAAGACTTGATACGTTGGAAAAGAATTTTCAGTATACTGCTTTAAACAGCAATACTTGTAGAGCTTCAGGCTGGGCGCTCAAGAGGGAGTCGCATTCCCCTCCCTCCCTCCCTCCTTGAGTCCACTAGTCCCTCCCTCCTTGAGTCCACTAGTCCCTTCCTCCTTGAGTCCACCAGCCCTTCCCTGTAACAATGCCCTCCCTCCCTCCCCTCCGCCTCCAAGACCTGCCTCCAAGCACGACCATGAGCAGGCTCTCCACCGAGCCACCAACTTGTAATTTTGAATTGTGGAGAGCCCTGTGAATATTTCATTTTTACTGAGGGTCAGTTGCGGTTTGTGCTTCTCATTCTTGCTCTTAACCTCTTGTTCCAGGTCGGCCAGCGAAGTTTTTCGTACACTATTTGTATGGATGCCACACTCATGACCTCTGACTGCCAGGGGTTATGACCTCTCATGAATGCCAGGGGTCATAACCTCTCGTAGGCAGGTCCCTGATAGTGCCTTCCATCACAGGTCGTACACAGTAACCCTCTAAGCCAAGCCCAGGTGCTTCACGCCGTTTGCCGGTACTGGCAGCTCCGTGGCACTCCCTGGCACCTTCACAGAGGCGGGAGCCGTAATCTGTGTATCGCTAAAGAATTATTTGGCCTGATAACATATACCTGAGGAGCCCCTTGACCAACGCTGGTAATATCACTGCATTGTTCTTGGTGCACTAATTACACCTCTCCAAGGGTCGGGGGCTCCAAGGGTCAGAGTGACACTGATAAGGGGCCCCTGTAGCTGAGGGAGGGGGGGGCCCAGAAAAGAACAGAGCCATGCCCCGCTTTACCCCCACCTTAAGCCCCCTCTCTGCTGCTAGTCCTGGGTTATTTCTGGGTTATTGTCACATTCCTGCAGCGCCACAAACCAGCTAACTAATGGAGGAGGTGAGGGTTCTGGCAGTGTGTGTGGCCGCCGGAAGCTTCCCCTCAGAGAGTAATGTTGCTAGCCTCGTTCCCTTCCCCACCTTACCATCCCACGATATGGAACACCAAAATCTGCAGGCTCCATGCACATGACCAGCTGGCGTTCCCCACGCACGAGACGTCCTGCAGGCTCCACGCACGAGACCACCTGGAGTTTTAACGCACGAAACGACCTGCAGGTTCCACGCACAAGACCACCATCTTGCTTTTAATAAGAGGTAGCTAACGTCAACGTAGCACGAAAATTATGGCGTAGAGACTGCGTACTCTGCAGACATTCCGCCACAATCGGGGAGCGGGGCACTATAGTCATTTCGCCACAATCAGGGCGAGGGGGCCGTGCGCCCCGAAGACATTCCCCCACAATCGAGAAGCTCTTCGCTGCCGCTCAAGAATTTCAAATATCCCAGTTGTAAACATTTCACTGCCAGCACAGCCGCCTCTCCTGCCCACACCATCCAACCTACTCAAGACACCTACCTAAGCCACCTAACTGTTCAAGACACCCAAGTTACCTACCTGACACACCTACTTGAGATCATGTAAATACACTTAGGCTCCTGCAGAGGGGCCTTCTTTCCCAGCTTGGACACCTACTTACCCAAGACATAATAAAGAACGCTTGTGAACAACTGTGAATCCCACTAATTTCTGCATCCTGAAATTTTACTACCATCACACCACATGCCCCATCATGCTTCCTACTCATCCAAAGTGCTCTGTTCCGCTGAGTACATTCATTGTTATTCCAGTGAATACATTTAGAGTGCTGTGTTCCACTGGGTATATTTAGTGGTGTTCCAGTGAGTACATCCAGAGCTCTGTTCCGCTAAGTATATTCAAAGAATTGCGCCACTGAGTACATTTAGACTGCTGTATGCCACTGAGTACATCTCAAGTGTTGTGATGCTCCACAAGCAGTTCTGATGTTTTAATGATGATAAACAAGAGGTCATAAACTAAATTAACCCCTCACAAGCATCATGGATAAGATAATGAGCAGGAGATGAGTGCACCACCGGGGGAGACTAGAGGGTTATATACTTCATTACACAATACAACACAGATTCACAAAAACCAAATTCTGACAAAGATTCAACAGAGGCCTATGACATGCTAACACACAGCAGTCAGGAAAAGGAAAGTTGAGCAGGATAACACAGTTTCCTTGGCCACAGCAAAGTCTGTGATACAGTACCTCACAAACAAACTGAGGATGTACATCAGGGTGACTGTTAAGGTGCTAGTATGTAGGAGTTTATCTTACCTTTACCTTTGACGAGGTTCTACAGTTTTTCTACTCTCGGAGCTTGGCCTTGGATCAGGCTCGGCTGTTGCTGCTGGTTGCCCGCTGGACCACATATCCATCACAGCCTAGTTAACCTTGAACTTGAAGAAGATACCTGTCCAGTTTCCTCTTGAAGATTTCTAAACTTGTCCCAGCAGTGTTTCTGATCTCTTCTAGTAAGATGTTGGAAAGTCTGGGACCACGGATGTTGATACAATGTTCTTTTATTGCGCCTACTGGTTTTTTTTTGCACTTCCTACCATATCTCTCACTCTTATCTGTCACTGACTATGGATGCAAAACTTTTGAGGAGTATATGAATGAAGGACGCCAATAAAGAACTACAAGAAGTCTTGAATATATTGCAAGAATGGTCAAACAAGTGGCTACTTGAGTTCAACCGCAGCAAATACAAAATATTCAAATTGGGTGCTGGAGAAAGATGATAAGACATGCGAGGGAGCAGCTCAAAACATCAGTACACGATAAGGATCTAGGGTAATCAGCATGTTAAACCTGTCTCCCGAAGAACACAAATGTAATAACGTCATTAGCATGTGCAAAGCTAACGAAAGTTACAACTACTTTCGGAAGCTTTAATAAGAGATGAATCAAAATGATATCAGACTGGTTCCGGAGTCATGGTGTAAGAACTATGAGGACTGGTCACAGACCGGGCCGCCCGGGCGTTGATCCCCGGAACTCTCTCCAGGTAAACACCCTATGAATTATACTTACCTACATTAAAGGAATTTAAAAGAAGAGAATATACAGGCATTACAAAGACATTAAAAGAGAGCAAAATTTGCAACCAGTAGGATACATAATACTGACATACAAAATACCTCGAGAGATGTACACAGCAGATAAACAGATATAAGGCAGCACTAACAGAAGCTGAGTACCCAGGTGAAGCAGAGATATCAGATAGTATCCTTACGTTTTAAGAGTACTGAACAAGAGGAATGATCTAAACTACGCCAGTCAATCGAAAGTTAAGAGGCGGACTAAGGAGGCAGGGTTCAACCCTCTCCCCAACACACGTACGTTCGTGATTCATGCCATACCATCGCCCCATCAAGCATTATCTACCTTTATTGACAGGTCATGGCTCCTTGCTAGCTCTCTCTCTCTCTCTCTCTCTCTCTCTCCGTCGTGTTGTTTCCGACGTTGCTAGATTTCTTAATTCTGTCTTTTCCATCTTTATCAATTCAACATCTATAGCCTTTGTCGTAATCCCGTTAATTAATATTCTATTGTACCTCACGTTGGTATATAAAGATGTTATTCAGTTTCTTAATGAAACTCAGACAAAAGGTAATCAACTTAAGACTGATCACATCTGTGTTTAATTTAAAGTATCAACAAGCACACCATATTCTCCATCCATTTATTAGCAAGATAAAGTCATCTACTATGTCAACACTCAGAAGCTTGTTGAAACGTCTCAAAAACCCTTAGTTGCATTCACTATCAGAAATATTTAGCGATCGAAGTAATGAATCTGAATGTCACAATAATATGATTACAGTCTTCAGCACATTTATAAGGAAATACGATAATATGAACCCAGATACGTATACAAGTCCACTTAGGGAGCAACTTTCATTGTAAACAGACTAACAGATGTGGTTGTCAGGCTCAGGCTGGGTTACAAATACATATCAGTTTGGCATATACACAGTGCTCACACTAATTATAATTCATGCAGTCAGCCTTAGTCACTTTCTTCAACACTGCTTGATTGTCCATTTCTTAAGAAATATAGCGATACAGAGGAAAAATTTATATATCAAAGTATCTTACTGAGGAAAATTAGATATAAGAAACTTTGAACACATTCTCTTGTAATATATATAGACATAATTGTATAAATGACCTAATATTTAAATTCTCAGTGTGTTCCTGTTAGGTCCGTAGTTTGTACGACTGTGTGTGTGTTTATATTCTCTTACAACACAAAATGCACATGTGCACAATAAACTAGCCATGTGTGGTGCACAACTAGCCATATGTGCTGCACAACAAACTAGCCATGTGTGGTGCACAACAAACTAGCCATGTGTGGTGCACAACAAACTAGCCATGTGTGGTGCACAACAAACTAGCCATGTGTGGTGCACAACAAACTAGCCATATGTGCTGCACAACAAACTAGCCATATGTGATGCACAACAAACTAGCCATGTGTGCTGCACAACAAACTAGCCATGTGTGGTGCACAATAAACTAGCCATGTGTGGTGCACAACTAGCCATGTGTAGTTCACAACAAACTAGTCATGTGTGGTGCACAACTAGCCATATATGGTGCACGACAAACTAGCCATGTGTGGTGCACAACTAGCCATATGTGCTGCACAACAAACTAGCCATGTGTGGTGCACAGCAAACTAGCCATGTGTGGTGCACAAAAAACTAGCCATGTGTGGTGCACAAACTAGCCATGTGTGGTGCACAAAAAACTAGCCATATGTGGTGCACAACAAACTAGCCATATGTGCTGCACAAACTAGCCATGTGTGCACAACAACTAGCCATATGTGCACAAAAAACTAGCCATATGTGGTGCACAACACACTAGCCATATGTGGTGCACAACAAACTAGCCATACGTGCACAACAACTAGCCATATGTGGTGCACAACAAACTAGCCATATGTGGTGCACAACAAACTAGCCATATGTGGTGCACAACAAACTAGCCATATGTGGTGCACAACAAACTAGCCATATGTGGTGCACAACAAACTAGCCATATGTGGCGCACAACTAGCCATATGTGGTGCACAACTAGCCATATGTGGTGCACAACAAACTAGCTATATGTGGTGCACAACAAACTAGCCATATGTGGTGCACAACTAGCCATACGTGGTGCACAACTAGCCATATGTGGTGCACAACAAACTAGCCATATGTGGTGCACAACTAGCCATATGTGGTGCACAACAAACTAGCCATATGTGGTGCGCAACTAGCCATGTGTGGTGCATAATAAACTAGCCATACGTGGTGCACAACAAACTAGCCATATGTGGTGCACAATAAACTAGCCATATGTGGTGCACAACAAACTAGCCATGTGGTGCACAACAAACTAGCCATGTGTGGTGCACAACAAACTAGCCATATGTGGACAACAAACTAGCCATATGTGGTGCACAACAAACTAGCCATGTGTGGTGCACAACTAGCCATATGTGGTGCACAACAAACTAGCCATGTGTGGTGCACAAACTAGCCATATGTGGTGCACAACTAGCCATATGTGGTGCACAACAAACTAGCCATATGTGGTGCACAACAAACTAGCCATATGTGGTGCACAACAAACTAGCCATATGTGGTGCACAACAAACTAGCCATATGTGGTGCACAACAAACTAGCCATATGTGGTGCACAACTAGCCATGTGTGGTGCACAATAAACTAGCCATATGTGGTGCACAACAAACTAGCCATATGTGGTGCACAACAAACTAGCCATATGTGGTGCACAACAAACTAGCCATATGTGGTGCACAACAAACTAGCCATGTGTGGTGCACAACAAACTAGCCATATGTGGTGCACAATGAACTAGCCATATGTTGTGCACAATGAACTAGCCATATGTTGTGCACAATGAACTAGCCATATGTGGTGCACAATGAACTAGCCATGTGTGGTGCACAATGAACTAGCCTACCTTATTATCACCATTACAATGATTACATCATTGTCACTATCACCTGCCATTTAAACTATTCATCTAGGGCAGATCATGCCACTGGTGTTACAACTGAGAGTAGGGCATGCCGCAGATGTTACTAGTGAGGGCAGATCATGCCACTGGTGTTACAACTGAGAGTAGGGCATGCCGCAGATGTTACTAGTGAGGGCAGATCATGCCACTGGTGTTACAACTGAGAGTAGGGCATGCCGCAGATGTTACTAGTGAGGGCAGATCATGCCACTGGTGTTACAACTGAGAGTAGGGCATGCCGCAGATGTTACTAGTGAGGGCAGATCATGCCACTGGTGTTACAACTGAGAGTAGGGCATGCCACAGATGTTACTAGTGAGGGCAGATCATGCCACTGGTGTTACAACTGAGAGTAGGGCATGCCGCAGATGTTACTAGTGAGGGCAGATCATGCCACTGGTGTTACAACTGAGAGTAGGGCATGCCGCAGATGTTACTAGTGAGGGCAGATCATGCCACTGGTGTTACAACTGAGAGTAGGGCATGCCGCAGATGTTACTAGTGAGGGTAGATCATGCCACAGGTGTTACCAGTGAGGGTAGACCATGCCACATATGTTAGGTACCACTGAGAGGTAGACCATGCCAATGAGGGAGGGGTAAATAATGCCAATGGTGATGAAAGTGAGGGTAATGCATGCCACAGGTGGTACTGAGCAAAGTGAATGTTAGTATTCCCGCGGGTGGGTAGGCAGACGAGACCTCAAGATGAAGAGGAATACCCAGGGAGTCTCAAACAAGTATCCCTGAAGACAATCAGCAGACAGGGAGAATAAACTAAAGAAAGTAAGGAGTCTCAAACAAGTATCCCTGAAGACAATCAGCAGACAGGGAGAATAAACTAAAGAAAGTAAGGAAGAAGAACCATATTAAAGATGACATACATCTTTTTAACACACTTAAGTATCTTTATTGAGGCCAGTAAAGATACCTAAATGTTGCACATGTATCTATCCCATTTAAATGTTGCACATGTATCTATCCCATTTAAATGTTGCACATGTATCTATCCCATTTAAATGTTGCACATGTACCTATCCCATTTAAATGTTGCACATGTACCTATCCCATTTAAATGTTGCACATGTATCTATCCCATTTAAATGTTGCACATGTATCTATCCCATTTAAATGTTGCACATGTATCTATCCCATTTAAATGTTGCACATGTATCTATCCCATTTAAATGTTGCACATGTACCTATCCCATTTAAATGTTGCACATGTACCTATCCCATTTAAATGTTGCACATGTACCTATCCCATTTAAATGTTGCACATGTACCTATCCCATTTAAATGTTGCACATGTACTCGTATCTCTCATTTAAGGTACAGATATGTGTTACTCATCTAGGAGTTGCACATGTGCCTTACCAAGTGTTGCACATGTGCCTTACCAAGTGTTGCACATGTGCCTTACCAAGTGTTGCACATGTGCCTTACCAAGTGTTGCACATGTGCCTTACCAAGTGTTGCACATGTGTCTTACCAAGTGTTGCACATGTGTCTTACCAAGTGTTGCACATGTGCCTTACCAAGTGTTGCACATGTGCCTTACCAAGTGTTGCACATGTGCCTTACCAAGTGTTGCACATGTGCCTTACCAAGTGTTGCACATGTGCCTTACCAAGTGTTGCACATGTGCCTTACCAAGTGTTGCACATGTGCCTTACCAAGTGTTGCACATGTGCCTTACCAAGTGTTGCACATGTGTCTTACCAAGTGTTGCACATGTGTCTTACCAAGTGTTGCACATGTGTCTTACCAAGTGTTGCACATGTGCCTTACCAAGTGTTGCACATGTGCCTTACCAAGTGTTGCACATGTGCCTTACCAAGTGTTGCACATGTGCCTTACCAAGTGTTGCACATGTGTCTTACCAAGTGTTGCACATGTGCCTTACCAAGTGTTGCACATGTGTCTTACCAAGTGTTGCACATGTGCCTTACTAAGTGTTGCACATGTGTCTTACCAAGTGTTGCACATGTGCCTTACCAAGTGTTGCACATGTGTCTTACCAAGTGTTGCACATGTGCCTTACCAAGTGTTGCACATGTGCCTTACCAAGTGTTGCACATGTGCCTTACCAAGTGTTGCACATGTGCCTTACCAAGTGTTGCACATGTGCCTTACCAAGTGTTGCACATGTGTCTTACCAAGTGATGCACATGTGTCTTACCAAGTGTTGCACATGTGCCTTACCAAGTGTTGCACATGTGTCTTACCAAGTGTTGCACATGTGCCTTACCAAGTGTTGCACATGTGTGTTACCAAGTGTTGCACATGTGCCTTACCAAGTGTTGCACATGTGTCTTACCAAGTGTTGCACATGTGTCTTACCAAGTGATGCACATGTGTCTTACCAAGTGTTGCACATGTGCCTTACCAAGTGTTGCACATGTGTCTTACCAAGTGTTGCACATGTGTCTTACCAAGTGTTGCACATGTGTCTTACCAAGTGTTGCACATGTGTCTTACCAAGTGTTGCACATGTGTCTTACCAAGTGTTGCACATGTGCCTTACCAAGTGTTGCACATGTGCCTTACCAAGTGTTGCACATGTGCCTTACCAAGTGTTGCACATGTGTCTTACCAAGTGTTGCACATGTGCCTTACCAAGTGTTGCACATGTGTCTTACCAAGTGTTGCACATGTGCCTTACCAAGTGTTGCACATGTGCCTTACCAAGTGTTGCACATGTGTCTTACCAAGTGTTGCACATGTGCCTTACCAAGTGTTGCACATGTGCCTTACCAAGTGTTGCACATGTGTCTTACCAAGTGTTGCACATGTGTCTTACCAAGTGTTGCACATGTGTCTCACCAAGTGTTGCACATGTGTCTTACCAAGTGTTGCACATGTGTCTTACCAAGTGTTGCACATGTGTCTTACCAAGTGTTGCACATGTGTCTTACCAAGTGTTGCACATGTGTCTTACCAAGTGTTGCACATGTGTCTCACCAAGTGTTGCACATGTGCCTTACCAAGTGTTGCACATGTGTCTTACCAAGTGTTGCACATGTGTCTTACCAAGTGTTGCACATGTGTCTTACCAAGTGTTGCACATGTGTCTCACCAAGTGTTGCACATGTGCCTTACCAAGTGTTGCACATGTGTCTTACCAAGTGTTGCACATGTGTCTCACCAAGTGTTGCACATGTGTCTTACTCCTCAAAATTTAAGTGGGTGAGAGTTAGCTATTCATTATATACAATTTATCGAGGCCGTCTTAAACATGTCCTATACTTCCCACCTGTCATCCCTCCCTCCACGTCCTCCATCATGGCCCTCCCACCTGTCCTCTCATCCTCCACGTCCTCCATCATGGCCCTCCCACCTGTCCTCTCACCCTCCACGTCCTCCATCATGTCCCTCCCACCTGTCCTCTCACCCTCCACGTCCTCCATCATGGCCCTCCCACCTGTCCTCTCACCCTCCACGTCCTCCATCATGGCCCTCCCACCTGTCCTCTCACCCTCCACGTCCTCCATCATGGCCCTCCCACCTGTCCTCTCACCCTCCACGTCCTCCATCATGGCCCTCCCACCTGTTCTCTCACCCTCCACGTCCTCCATCATGGCCCTCCCACCTGTCCTCTCACCCTCCACGTCCTCCATCATGGCCCTCCCACCTGTCCTCTCACCCTCCACGTCCTCCATCATGGCCCTCCCACCTGTCCTCTCACCCTCCACGTCCTCCATCATGGCCCTCCCACCTGTCCTCTCACCCTCCACGTCCTCCATCATGGCCCTCCCACCTGTCCTCTCACCCTCCACGTCCTCCATCATGGCCCTCCCACCTGTCCTCTCACCCTCCACGTCCTCCATCATGGCCCTCCCACCTGTCCTCTCACCCTCCACGTCCTCCATCATGGCCCTCCCACCTGTCCTCTCACCCTCCACGTCCTCCATCATGGCCCTCCCACCTGTCCTCTCACCCTCCACGTCCTCCATCATGGCCCTCCCACCTGTCCTCTCACCCTCCACGTCCTCCATCATGGCCCTCCCACCTGTCCTCTCACCCTCCACGTCCTCCATCATGGCCCTCCCACCTGTCCTCTCACCCTCCACGTCCTCCATCATGGCCCTCCCACCTGTCCTCTCACCCTCCACGTCCTCCATCATGGCCCTCCCACCTGTCCTCTCACCCTCCACGTCCTCCATCATGGCCCTCCCACCTGTCCTCTCACCCTCCACGTCCTCCATCATGGCCCTCCCACCTGTCCTCTCACCCTCCACGTCCTCCATCATGGCCCTCCCACCTGTCCTCTCACCCTCCACGTCCTCCATCATGGCCCTCCCACCTGTCCTCTCACCCTCCACGTCCTCCATCATGGCCCTCCCACCTGTTCTCTCACCCTCCACGTCCTCCATCATGGCCCTCCCACCTGTTCTCTCACCCTCCACGTCCTCCATCATGGCCCTCCCACCTGTTCTCTCACCCTCCACGTCCTCCATCATGGCCCTCCCACCTGTCCTCTCACCCTCCACGTCCTCCATCATGGCCCTCCCACCTGTCCTCTCACCCTCCACGTCCTCCATCATGGCCCTCCCACCTGTCCTCTCACCCTCCACGTCCTCCATCATGGCCCTCCCACCTGTCCTCTCACCCTCCACGTCCTCCATCATGGCCCTCCCACCTGTTCTCTCACCCTCCACGTCCTCCATCATGGCCCTCCCACCTGTTCTCTCACCCTCCACGTCCTCCATCATGGCCCTCCCACCTGTTCTCTCACCCTCCACGTCCTCCATCATGGCCCTCCCACCTGTTCTCTCACCCTCCACGTCCTCCATCATGGCCCTCCCACCTGTCCTCTCACCCTCCACGTCCTCCATCATGGCCCTCCCACCTGTCCTCTCACCCTCCACGTCCTCCATCATGGCCCTCCCACCTGTCCTCTCACCCTCCACGTCCTCCATCATGGCCCTCCCACCTGTCCTCTCACCCTCCACGTCCTCCATCATGGCCCTCCCACCTGTTCTCTCACCCTCCACGTCCTCCATCATGGCCCTCCCACCTGTTCTCTCACCCTCCACGTCCTCCATCATGGCCCTCCCACCTGTTCTCTCACCCTCCACGTCCTCCATCATGGCCCTCCCACCTGTCCTCTCATCCTCCACGTCCTCCATCATGGCCCTCCCACCTGTCCTCTCACCCTCCACGTCCTCCATCATGGCCCTCCCACCTGTTCTCTCACCCTCCACGTCCTCCATCATGGCCCTCCCACCTGTTCTCTCACCCTCCACGTCCTCCATCATGGCCCTCCCACCTGTTCTCTCACCCTCCACGTCCTCCATCATGGCCCTCCCACCTGTTCTCTCACCCTCCATCATGGCTATCTCCAGCCATTATCTTGCTCCACCACCATCTCCATCAGTGTGTTTCATCAGTGTCCATCAGTAGAACCATCCTGGACACAGAGACCAAGACAATAACCATGATTCACGTTTCTTTGTCCACCACCACCACTCTCAGATCACTGTCCACCACCAGCACCACTACCACTCTCAGATCACTGTCCACCACCACCACTCTCAGATCACTGTCCACCACCAGCACCACTACCACTCTCAGATCACTGTCCACCACCACCACTCTCAGATCACTGTCCACCACCAGCACCACTACCACTCTCAGATCACTGTCCACCACCAGCACCACTACCACTCTCAGATCACTGTCCACCACCACCACTCTCAGATCACTGTCCACCACCACCACTACCACTCTCAGATCACTGTCCACCACCAGCACCACTACCACTCTCAGATCACTGTCCACCACCACCACTCTCAGATCACTGTCCACCACCAGCACCACTACCACACTCAGATCACTGTCCACCACCACCACCACCACTACCACTCTCAGATCACTGTCCACCACCACCACCACCACTCTCAGATCACTGTCCACCACCACCACTACCACTTTCAGATCACTGTCCACCACCACCACTACCACCCTCAGATCAATGTCCATCACTACCACCCTCAGATCATTGTCCACCACCACCACTCTCAGATCACTGTCCACCACCACCATTACCACTCTCAGATCACTGTCCACCACTACCCTCAGATCACTGTCCACTACCATCACTACCACTCTCAGATCACTGTCCACCAGCACCACTACCACTCTCAGATCAATGTCCACCACCACCACCCTCAGATCACTGTCCACCAGTATTACTCTTAGATCACTCTCCACCACCACTACCACTCTCAGATCACTCTCCACCACCATCACTACCACTCTCAGATCACTGTCCACCACAACCACTACGGCTCTCAGATCATTGTCCACCACCACCACACTAAGATCACTGTCCACCACCACCACCCTGAGATCACTGTCCACCACCACCACTACCACTCTCAGATCACTGTCCACCACCACCACTAACACTCTTAGATCACTGTCCACCACTACCACTCTCAGATCACTGTCCACCACCACCACCACCCTCAGATCACTGTCCATCACTACCACCCTCAGATCATTGTCCACCACCACCACTCTCAGATCACTGTCCACCACCACCACCCTCAGATCAATGTCCACCACCACCACCACCCTCAGATCATTGTCCACCACTACCACGCTTAGAACACTCTCCACCACCACTACCACTCTCAGATCACTGTCCACCACCACCACAACCACTCTCAGATCACTGTCCACCACCACCACCACCACCACCCTCAGATCACTGTCCACCACTACCACTCTCAGATCACTGTCTACCACCACCACCACTTTCAGATCACTGTCCACCACCACCACTACCACTCTCAGATCACTGTCCACCACCGCCACTACCACCCTCAGTTCACTGTCCACTACCACCACTACCACTTTCAGATCACTGTCCACCACCACCACTACCACCCTCAGATCACTGTCCACCACCACCGCCCTCAGATCACTGTCCACCACCACCACTCTCAGATCACTGTCCATCACCATCACTACCACTCTCAGATCACTGTCCACCACCACCACTCTCAGATCACTGTCCACCACCACCACTCTCAGATCACTGTCCACCACCACCACTCTCAGATCACTGTCCACCACCACTCTCAGATCACTGCCCACCACCACCACTCTCAGATCACTATCCACCACCACCACTCTCAGATCACTGTCCATCACCACCATCACTACCACTCTCAGATCACTGTCCACCACCACCACTCTCAGATCACTGTCCACCACCACCACTCTCAGATCACTGACCACCACTACCACTCTCAGATCACTGTCCACCACTACCACTCTCAGATCACTGTCCATCACCACTCTCAGATCACTGTCCATCACCACCATCACTACCACTCTCAGATCACTGTCCACCACCACCATTCTCAGATCACTGTCCATCACCACCACTCTCAGATCACTGTCCACCACCACCACTCTCAGATCACTGTCCACCACCACCACTCTCAGATCACTGTCCATCACCACCATCACTACCACTCTCAGATCACTCTCCACCACCACCACTCTCAGATCACTGTCCACCACCAGCACCACTACCACTCTCAGATCACTGTCCACCACCAGCACCACTACCACTCTCAGATCACTGTCCACCACCAGCACCACTACCACTCTCAGATCACTGTCCACCACCAGCACCACTACCACTCTCAGATCACTGTCCACCACCACCACTATCAGATCACTGTCCACCACCACCACTCTCAGATCACTGTCCACCACCACCACTCTCAGATCACTGTCCACCACCACCACTCTCAGATCACTGTCCACCACCACCATCACTACCACTCTCAGATCACTGTCTACCACCACCACTCTCAGATCACTGTCCACCACCACCACTCTCAGATCACTGTCCACCACCACCACTCTCAGATCACTGTCCACCACCACCATCACTACCACTCTCAGATCACTGTCCACTACCACCACTCTCAGATCACTGTCCACCACCACCATCACTACCACTCTCAGATCACTGTCTACCACCACCACTCTCAGATCACTGTCCATCACCACCATCACTACCACTCTCTGATCACTGTCCACCACCACCACTCTCAGATCACTGTCCACCATCACTACCAGTCTCAGATCACTGTCCATCATCACCACCACTCTCAGATCACTGTCCACCACCACCACTCTCAGATCACTGTCCACCACCACCACTCTCAGATCACTGTCCACCACCATCACTCTCAGATCACTGTCCACCACTACCACTCTCAGATCACTGTCCACCACTACCACTCTCAGATCACTGTCCACCACTACCACTCTCAGATCACTGTCCACCACTACCACTCTCAGATCACTGTCCACCACTACCATTCTCAGATCACTGTCCACCACTACCACTCTCAGATCACTGTCCATCACTACCACTCTCAGATCACTGTCCACCACTACCACTCTCAGATCACTGTCCACCACCACCACTCTCAGATCACTGTCCACCACCACCACTCTCAGATCACTGTCCACCACTACCACTCTCAGATCACTGTCCACCACCACCACTCTCAGATCACTGTCCACCACTACCACTCTCAGATCACTGTCCACCACTACCACTCTCAGATCACTGTCCACCACCACCACTCTCAGATCACTGTCCACCACTACCACTCTCAGATCACTGTCCACCACTACCACTCTCAGATCACTGTCCACCACTACCACTCTCAGATCACTGTCCACCACCACCACTCTCAGATCACTGTCCACCACTACCACTCTCAGATCACTGTCCACCACTACCACTCTCAGATCACTGTCCACCACTACCACTCTCAGATCACTGTCCACCACTACCACTCTCAGATCACTGTCCACCACTACCACTCTCAGATCACTGTCCACCACTACCACTCTCAGATCACTGTCCACCACCACCACTCTCAGATCACTGTCCACCACCACCACTCTCAGATCACTGTCCACCACCACCACTCTCAGATCACTGTCCACCACCACCACTCTCAGATCACTGTCCACCACCACCACTCTCAGATCACTGTCCACCACTACCACTCTCAGATCACTGTCCACCACTACCACTCTCAGATCACTGTCCACCACTACCACTCTCAGATCACTGTCCACCACCACCACTCTCAGATCACTGTCCACCACCACCACTCTCAGATCACTGTCCACCACTACCACTCTCAGATCTTATTTCTGTCACTCTTCTCAACTTTTCAAAGGTCAGGTTTTCTATAATTCTTCTACCAACACTCTTCATCATCTATAATTCTTCTACCAACACTCTTCATCATCTATAATTCTTCTACCAACACTCTTCATCATCTATAATTCTTCTACCAACACTCTTCATCATCTATAATTCTTCTACCAACACTCTTCATCATCTATAATTCTTCTACCAACACTCTTCATCATCTATAATTCTTCTATCAACACTCTTCATCATCTATAATTCTTCTACCAACACTCTTCATCATCTATAATTCTTCGTTCGATACACATGATCCTCTATAATCCTCTCTCAATACTCCTGAGCCTCTACAATCCTTATCTCAAGACTCTCGAACCTCTATAATCTTCCCAACACACTTGATCCTCTATAATACTTCTCCCAACATCCCCAATCCTCTATAATCCTTTCCCTAATGCCCATAATCCACTTTAATCCTTCCCAATAACCCACTTTATAATACTGATATATTTATCCAATCCCTTACCCAATCCTCTTGACTCTTAGTAGTCTACCAATTTCGGCAACCTTCCCTCCCTTCCCACCTTTCCCTTCTTTTCCTATCCTTCTCCCCTTCCTCCTTAATAGAGGACGAGAACTGTCTTATTTTCACTTCCCTCCTTCCCCCCTTTCTTCCCTTCCCTCCCCTCCCTTCACTTCTCTTCCTCCCTCCCTTCACTATAATTCGTCCCTACCTGTACTCAATTTTCCTTCACACCCTCCCTTTCTCCCCTTCTTTCACGCATTACCTCTCTTTCCTCCCTTTTTTCATTCCTTTCCTGTCGTCCATCTCTTGCTTCATTCCGTATTCTTGTATCTCTTTCTTCATTCCCTCGTCTTCCATCTCTCCATTCCTGTCTCCAGCCCACGCTCCCTGGCTCCCTGGCTCCCTCAGATCCCTGGGGTGTCAAGGGGTGGATGGCGCCACATGCCAAGGGTGCCACCATGTTTACCTTTACACACGCTCCTCCTTTATTTTCACAACAATAGGACTTTCTACATTTTAAAAAATGTTAGTGGCGCTATGGTCTGAAGGTGTGGGCATGGGGTGGTTGTGTGGGCATGGGGTGGTTGTGTGGGCATGGGGTGGTTGTGTGGGCATGGGGTGGTTGTGTGGGCATGGGTGGTTGTGTGGGCATGGGTGGTTGTGTGGGCATGGGTGGTTGTAGTGTGGGCATGGGGTGGTTGTGTGGGCATGGGGTGGTTGTAGTGTGGGCATGGGGTGGTTGTAGTGTGGGCATGGGGTGGTTGTAGTGTGGGCATGGGGTGGTTGTAGTGTGGGCATGGGGTGGTTGTAGTGTGGGCATGGGGTGGTTGTAGTGTGGGCATGGGGTGGTTGTAGTGTGGACATGGGGTGGTTGAAGTGTGGGCATGGGGTGGTTGTAGTGTGGGCATGGGGTGGTTGTAGTGTGGGCATGGGGTGGTTGAAGTGTGGGCATGGGGTGGTTGTAGTGTGGGCATGGGTGGTTGTGTGGGCATGGGTGGTTGTGTGGGCATGGGGTGGTTATAGTGTGGGCATGGGGTGGTTGTAGTGTGGGCATGGGGTGGTTGTAGTGTGGACATGGGGTGGTTGTAGTGTGGGCATGGGGTGGTTGTAGAGTGGGCATGGGGTGGTTGTAGTGTGGACATGGGGTGGTTGAAGTGTGGGCATGGGGTGGTTGTAGTGTGGGCATGGGTGGTTGTAGTGTGGGCATGGGGTGGTTGTAGTGTGGGCATGGGGTGGTTGTAGTGTGGGCATGGGGTGGTTGTAGTGTGGACATGGGGTGGTTGAAGTGTGGGCATGGGGTGGTTGTAGTGTGGGCATGGGGTGGTTGAAGTGTGGGCATGGGGAAGTTGTAGTGTGGGCATGGGGAAGTTGTAGTGTGGGCATGGGGTGGTTGTGTGGGCATGGGGAAGTTGTAGTGTGGGCATGGGGTGGTTGTGTGGGCATGGGTGGTTGTGTGGGCATGGGGAAGTTGTAGTGTGGGCATGGGGTGGTTGAAGTGTGAGCATGGGGTGATTGTGTGGGCATGGGTGGTTGTGTGGGCATGGGGTGGTTGTAGTGTGGGTATGGGGTGGTTGAATTGTGGGCATGGGGTGAAGTGTGGGCATGGGGTGGTTGAAGTGTGGGCATGGGGTGGTTGTAGTGTGGACATGGGGTGGTTGTAGTGTGGACATGGGGTGGTTGTAGTGTGGACATGGGGTGGTTGTAGTGTGGACATGGGGTGGTTGTAGTGTGGGTTGGGGAGGGGTGCAGTGGGGAGGGGTGTAGGTGCGGAGGAAGGCAGGTGGGGAGGGGTGTAGGTGGAGGGGTGTAGGTGGTGGAGGGGTGTAGGTGGTGGAGGGGTGTAGGTGGGGGAGGGGTGTAGGTGGGGGAGGGGTGTAGGTGGGGAGGGGTGCAGGTGGGGAGGGGTGCAGGTGGGGAGGGGTGCAAGTGAGGAGGGGTGCAGGTGAGGAGGGTTGTAGATGGGGAGGTTTGTAGGTGGGGAGGGGTGCAGGTGGGGCGGGGTGCATGTGGGGAGGGGTGCAGGTGGGGAGGGGTGCAGGTGGAAAGGGGGGTCAATGAGAGTGATACAGGTATGGTGCCCTCCTTTTTTTTTTAATTTATATTAGTTCAAGAAAATGCTTTTTCTCAGTCGCTACTTTAAGTAAATAACACAACTAGAGACGTGTATCACTGTCGACACTTTCACCGTCTCTCCCTCAACCTCTGTTTGATCACAAGTGTACTGATATCACTTCAAGAGCCCCAATCCGGCTAACCCATTTCCCTGAATCCCTTCATAAACGTTAACTTTCATGCCCTCCATCAATGTGTCCAGTCATTAAAACCACTTGCCTGCATTCACTCTTAACACGCTTACACAAGCCTGTTGGATATCCAAGCCCCTAGCACCTGAAACCCCCTTTACCGTTCCTACTGTATGATGACCCCTATCTTTCCTTCCCTTCACCCAGGATTTATACACCCTCCTATTCAACCTATTTTGCTCCATCCACTCAAAATGTCCAAACCATCATCATCCCTCTGAAAAATAACCTTAGTAACCCCACAACTTCTAATCTCCGAGCTACGAATTCTTTGCATAATATTTGTACCACACACTGCCCTCAACCATTACATCTCCACTGAGTCCAACCTCCCCCTCGCTGCAACATTTAAAATCTATGTTCCGCATCCATATAGCAGTGCTGGTGTTTGGTAATATCCTCATCGTTCTCCTGAAGTCTCCCAGCTCATGCTGGCATATTTCATTTTATCATGTATGAAACTCATCGTGTGTGATGGAACACCACAGGGAAATACAGCCAGTTTTCGCTCCCACAAGTTAACCATTATGTAGAACAAGGTAGCGCAATGCTGATGTACCTTATTTCCCTAAAAAAATACAATAAAGTATCTCCTTCCACTATAATACACACACTTTGCTCATGTTCCCGATTAGTTTGAGCTGTTAAATAAAATTGGATATACGAATGAGTCGCTATTTTATTCTGGGCACAAAAGCTATGTTTCCCTGTTATATTTCATCACGAAGATTAGAGTTTATAAATGTTGAAATATGTCAAGCTAAGCTGAGAGACTTCAGTAAAACAGTGAGGACATCAAGTATTAAACGTTCAACTACGGGAACTCTAAAAGTTTCATTCCAGGAGAAATAAAAGTATTATTAATTGGGAATTACCTTCTCTCATGATAGTCTATTCCGTTCACAAGAGAAACAGAAATATACTGAAGAGATTTCAATTATAACAGAGCAAATTAACAAAAATTATATATAGAAGAGAAAAGCAAAAGATATTGGAAGGCGAAAGGTGGAGAGAAATTTGGACTAAGGTAGCAAGCGAGTTTGGTGGGAGGGGAAGGGGAGTGTAATTTCGCAGGTTGAGGAAAACAATGCGTCCGTACACCTGTCCTTTATAAATAGCCTTGTGGCAGAGTTCAGGCTGACTATTTGGCTGTGGTGGCTGGCTGGCTGGCTGGCTGGCTAGATGGCTGGCCGGCCCTGCCAGAGTTGCACACGGACATCCAATGTACACCTTAATTACCCTCGTAGCAGCCTGGCCGGTAGTTAAAAGCAGGCGGTCATCTGTGCCAAGACACGTGGGCCAGCATCTACCTGCACCAAACAGAAGTACTGTACTCCAAGACACCTACCTGGTGGAGGATTCTTGGAAGGCGGGTGTTGGCGCCGCCTCAACCTACTCAAATACTCTTCAAGTACTTAATTTCATTATCATTAATTGCTATTATTATTATTCCATTTTAATGATTAATATTGTTGAATTTCTATTTAATATAACTTCGACTTATTTATAAAACTATTAATAAGCATGTATACTGGAGAGCATGACACAATTTGAGGTGACATTGTTGTTGAGGAGGGAGGCTCCCCAGGCCGCCCGCTGCCTTGCATCCCAGCATCACAAACTATTTGGTAATTTCAGCGAGCGTTATAATTGGAATGAGCTGTCAGAACACCTTCGAAAATTACCAGCATTTACCTGGTGGAAACGCTGTTTCCAGCGTTATATTTTCTCACTGTGGTGGTTATACTGCTGAAATGTAGAGGCAAACTCCACCCATGAATATTTTACAGGATTCTGGAGGTTAGTTTTTAAATGGTATCAGGTTACAGTAAGTGTAGTTGTGTACCATAAATGATACTGCTACACTGGAAATCTGTCTTGTTTGGTTCAGCATTCTCGGCTGTGGTCTGTGGGTGTTGTATTCTCAGCTGTGCACTGTGTTATTCCCAGCAATCCATATGTGGGTTGTGTCCTCATTAGCCTGTGTGTTGTGTTGTCCTCAGCAAAGTGAATAAGTGCTGTTTAGTCCTCACAATCTGTGTGTTGTTGTCCTATGCAACCCGTGTGTTGTACTGTCCTAAGCAACCCGTGTGTTGTGTTGTTCCCAGCAACCTGTGTGTTGTGTTGTCCTCAGAAACTTGTGTGATTGTTCACAACAGCCTGTGTGTGTGTGTTTCTCAGTAACCTGGGTGATTGCAGTGGTCGAATCACAGCTCCGGGCCCCACTTCTTCGCTGGACGCTACTAGATTCACTCTCTCCTGGATCCTGCCTCTACCATTTCACTCGCCAATTCGTTCTACTTCCTAACCACTGTAAGGCTGAATAAATACTTCCTAACATTCCTATGACTCATCTGAGTTTTCAACTTCCAGTTGTGGTCTCGTGTTCCTGTTTCCCATCTCTCAAACAATACTGTCACTATTCACCCTGTCAATATAACCCGCTTGCCCAATCCTCCTGTGTCACCAGGCTGAGTTCCCTGAAGCTCTCCGCATAGGACATACTCCTTAGCTCTTTAATTAGTCTCTATGTAAACCTCTGCACTTTCTCTAATTTCTTGACATGCTTGGCCAGGTGTAGATTCCATACTGATGCTGCGTACTCCAATATGGGCTTGACGTACACGGTGTATAATGTCGCGAATGACTCCTTACTTGCATGTCGAAAGTGTTATCTTCGGTATAATACTCACCATAAAGTCCTCCTTGAGTAAGGTTTGTAGCCTTATCCCCAGAGCCTGTACTCCGTCTGCGATCTTCTTTGCCCTTCCCCAAACTTCATAACTGCACTTGCTGGGGTTAAACTCTAGGAGTCATTTGTGAGATCAGACCTGCAGCCTGTCCAGATCCGTTTGTAGCCTTTCCTAGCCCACGTCTGCTTGTATTCTCATAAGTTTCACGTCATCTGCGAACAGGATTATCTCTGACTCTATTCCCTCCGTCATGCCGTTCACGTATGCAAGAAACAGTACTGGCCCTAGTACTGATTCCTGTGGAACCCCACTCATCATACATGCCTTGATCCACTGTAGTGGTTTCTATGTCATTTCTACCATTTCCGCTAGCTTTTGTGCCAGTCTCATGCGGTAATCTGTCAAAAGCCTTCATATAGTCCAAGAAAATACAATCTACCCAACTCTCTCTCCCCTGCTTAACTTCTGTTAACTTTTCATAGAACTGCAGCAGGACTGTCGTAGAACTTTAAGTTTGTGACGCAGGATTTTCCATCCCTAAAGCCGTGCTGGTTGTCATGCTTAAACCCACTTCACTCTAGGCCTCTACCACTCTTCTAATAACCTTCTCCGTAACTTTACATACTATACTTGTCACTGACACTGGTCTGTAATTTAACGCTACATGTCTGTTTCCTTTCTTAAAACTTGGGACTACATTTGCTGTCTTCCACACCTCCGGCAGTTGCCAGACTTGAAGACTGTTGATAGAAGCACACAGTGCCTGTGGGTTAGTTAGTTAATTTGTGTGTGTGTGTGTGTGTGTGTGTGTGTGTGTGTGTGTGTGTGTGTGTGTGTGTGTGTGTGTGTGTGTGTGTGTGTGTGTGTGTGTGTGTGTGTACTCACCTAGTTGTACTCACCTAGTTGAGGTTGCGGGGGTCGAGTCCGAGCTCCTGGCCCCGCCTCTTCACTGATCGCTACTAGGTCACTCTCCCTGAACCGTGAGCTTTATCATACCTCTGCTTAAAGCTATGTATGGATCCTGCCTCCACTACATCGCTTCCCAAACTATTCCACTTACTGACTACTCTGTGGCTGAAGAAATACTTCCTAACATCCCTGTGATTCATCTGTGTGTGTGTGTGTGTGTGTGTGTGTGTGTGTGTGTGTGTGTGTATGTGTGTGTATGTGTGTGTATGTGTGTGTGTGTGTGTGTGTGTGTGTGTGTGTGTGTGTGTGTGTGTGTGTGTGTGTATGTGTGTGTGTGTGTGTGTGTGTGTGTGTGTGTGTGTGTGTGTGTGTGTGTGTGTATGTGTGTGTATGTGTGTGTGTGTGTGTGTGTGTGTGTGTGTGTGTGTGTGTGTGTGTGTGTGTGTGTGTGTGTGTGTGTGTGTGTGTGTGTGTGTGTGTGTGCGTGTTACTTGATGCCTGGGTGATGCTACTTGGATGGCCGCCAGCCACGGAAAGTCACAATAATAATAAACTTGAATTGCCCGGTGATAAAACCATTAATATCACTGCTAAAGGTTTAATAAGAGCCTCACTTTCTGAACACCAGTATCCAATATTACGAACATAAATCTCAGCTGCTGAGTTGTGTCCACTCTGATCATTAGAACCAACCAACCCAACCCACACACACAATGTCCTTGTGAGGTGTTCCACCACTAAGTTTAAAAGTATCCATCGGAAATTATCTAATACCCGCATCTTTTACGTAACGGGGGGAAATAGGAAGACATTCAGGAGAGGAAGTCGTATAGCGAACACAAAGTTCTGGGGTTCATTTGTGAATTATTGCAGTGCCATGTAGAGCCACATCTGAGGCGGAGTACACCTTGTGGGGTGAAAACAAATGGTGTGGTGGTACAGCATGAGGGGTTGTGTGAGGAGTAGGGGGTAAGGGTGGGGTGGTGGGCGCGCACATATTATTGTGCACACATACATATAAGGTAACGATTGATAATTGTACCATACGAACCATAGGGAAGTAAATATTTACTCCCATGTACTGTTCGTGAGCGTAACAGTATCTCCAACAGGTCAGGCACATGTGAAAGGAAGAGATGTCTCACTGTGGACATTAACGCACAAGTGATGTGATACACTGAAAGATCAAACAGATATAACTACTGTGTTTATATATATATATATATATATATATATATATATATATATATATATATATATATATAGATATATATATATACATATATATATGTATGTATGTAAACACGCATACACAGACGCATAGATACACAGCAGAAGAATGTTTAAAGAGGGAGAGGGAGTGGGGTTCGTTGAATGAAGTGTGGGTGATGAGTTCTCCTGAGCGACTGCCGTTATACAAACATCTTTTTAGAGACGCACAAAAAAGGAGATGTTTTAGTAAGGTACACACCCTTTGAGCCCAGCCCGCGCCTCAGCGACCTTCACAAGAGCTCACATCTTGCCGTATGTAAGAGACGAACCAAAGCGGTAGCTTAACACAAACACAACTCTTGATAAAGTATTTCTCATTAAATTTCACCTTCCACCACACTCATCTCTTCTCTGATCACCTCTGCGGTGGTGGCAGCACGTACACTGGTTACGCAACGCCAAATTAGAGGAATAAATAATGATTGTACAAGATAATAAATGGTCGTACAAGATAAACAATAAATGGTCCAGAAGTCAATATTTAATGTTAACACGAGAAGAGTTATGACAAAGTCGGTTTTAACGAGTGTTAAAAGCATAGCATCTAAGGTATTAAAATACCACATTTGCACAGCTGATGACGTGTTGTGAGGACGATCCTCTACGCTAATATTCACCATTACACACCAATATATGATTCTAAACGCAATGGAAGTTAAGTAAAATACTAACGTAATATATACAGGCTATAAAAGCCTTTGTCAAGTGTAATCACAGCTTAACAGAACACGCAACGCGTGCAAAAGAAATTCCTGGAAAAGTGGAAAACTGGATCTTTAGCTTCCTAACAAACTGGACTACGAGCAATAGTCAAGTAATGTACAATCAGAGGTTTCCATAAAGAAAATATCTATTGCTCAAGACACAGTACTCACAACTAACTCTCTCTCTCTCTCTCCCCCTCGCATTTTCTTATCTAACAGAGTAAGACAAATTTTGACACTGGATCATCTATCACAAATGATAATAGAATCTATGAGACTGGTATCTATTGATAACGTAACGAACCTCCAAGTCGATGTAAACCAGAACTTCAAGTGGGCCACGGGAAATTATATGCAGATTAATAATGATTAATTTAAACTGATGCGCTACGGAAAAAAATCAATAATAATAATAAATTTCAGCTAATCTTATCATGGAAAAGATAAAGACAAAAACTGTAACAGAAGAATAATCTTCGGAAACTGTAGGTAACCAGATCAGAAAATCTTACGCTCAAGGTACATTAAGGAGCACGTAAGTACCCCTGTCTTCTCACAATATGCTCATTTTTCCACTATATTCTACCTTGTCCATAATTATTATCGCATTTGTTTTGTCTGTTTCGTTAGGTGAAGTCCAGGATTTTTCCTTAATTCATGGTATAACTTAACAAATACTTGAGGACAAATGTGTTGCAGAGGTCTGAGCAAAGGACCTCTGCAACACAATTGTCCTCATATATTTGTTAAGTTATACCATGAATTAACGAAAGTTATACCATGAATTAAGGAAAGATCCGAGACTTCACCTTACGAAAGCAGACAAAGCATATGCGATAATAATTATGGACAAGGTAGAGTATAGTGCAAAAGCGAACATGTTATTAGAAGACGGTGGGACTTCCGTGCCTCTTTAGATGATACTACCCACAGCTGCAGAAACAATACAGGTAACCTAATACACTAATTCTCCCACTATGACCTCAAAACCAAGCAGGGAGTTAGGTTTCTTCCTCCGAGCACTCAGAATTTACAGTGATAAGTATCTCTGAGAAGAACAAGAATACATTCAGGAGGTATTTGCCAGCTTAAAGTTCCAAACACACATTGTTCACTCCTGCAGACAGACAGCCTTCCTCATACACAGCACACCCAAAGAAGATCCAACAACGAGAGATGACTGGTCCTCCCCACCGGGCAGACTGACATCACCGTCGCCCCAATTCTTTGAAAAGCTAACATGGATGTAGCAGTCCTTACTACCAAAACTATCAGAGAGATCACCAGAAGCCTTAGACCTAGACGTATTTGCACAGAGGAGTACAGAGCATATAGTGTGGTGGATGCGATAAATTGTGTCAGGGAGACAGGCAGAGACCTTCAGGAACATAAATATGCCTGCAGGAGGGATAAAACAACAAGGGTTGCGTCGTCCGTCGCAACCTTCATTCTCACGTCATGGACTGGGAAAGAGTACAACAGTTACACCATAGGAAAGACAGGGTTAAGAGAAGAATTTTGAAAGCAACAGTGATCCACCTCACTAAAATCACTCAGCAAAATATTAGAATTTACATGTTAGCTGGACCAGTTAACTATATTAAATGAATCAATTACAATAAAGTTGTTACCTTACCCCCCCCCCATCACCTATACTTGATTTCTTAATTTCATGGCGTCACATGTGATCTGTCTTTCTCCTAACCTAACTACATGGTGCTCGTTTCTCATATAAAGTGATGTATCTGTTCATTCCTGTAGACATGTTTAAGTTCAGCCATGGGCGAAAGTTGTATCAAAAGGATTCTCTACTACCGATGTATTTTTCTCCATAAATATTTGGAAAGTAGGGAGAGAAGGGAAAGGGGTGATAAAGAAAGGTTAATTAGTCAGCAGCGCACCTGAGACTATCTCCTGTGCAACAAACAAGAGAAGAACACTTTACATCATGGAGGCAGGAAGCCGCCACCGTCAAGACACCACGTGAAACTGCAACAACACTGAGATCAACAAGTAAAGAGTATAGGCAGGCGTGAGGGAGGGCAGGAGGGTTGGGAGTATGGAAGGTTTGGCGAGCAGGCGTGTGGGCGTGCCAGGAGTGAGGGCGTGTGGGCGTACGGGCGTGCTCACAATTCAGCAGCTCACTTGGACGAGGAGAGGGGAGGACTCCTGCCAGCAGGGTTAACGAGGCAGCCTCTTTAAAAAATTTTACACAATGGGGCGAATTCCCGACGTGACTCTCAGCTGATACACAGATACCCTTGTCAGCACCAACCCTGCTAGTGATGGCGGGGAGGAGTTAGTGGAGAGATGGGAAGAAACGGTTGGAAGAAGAGTTAGTGGGGAGAAGTGCAGGGAAATGGTTGGAAGAGGAGTTAGTGGAAAGATATGGGGGAAATGACTGGAAGAGGAGTTAGTGGGGAGATGGGGAAATGGTTGGAAGAGGAGTTAGTGGGAAAATGTGGGGAAAATGGTTGGGAGAGTAATTAGTAAGATGTGAGGGGGTTAGGTGTTCGTACTGTTGTGGGTAACAAGGTTCTGTGACTCGCTAACAAAAATAATCACGGCGATAAACCCCTCCCCCCCCTACACACATTCAATCCACAATCCCAAAGTCCTAAATTTAATTTCCTAGCACAGAGAAACATATGGGGCAGTTTCCTTACACCCCTGTTGCCCCTGTCTACTTACCAGTAAAAGTAGGTACCTGTGTGTCAGTCGACTGTTGTGTTCACATCCAGGGAAAAAATGTGTTAGAAAACTCGTCTTGCTGGAAGGTTATCCTGTGTAACATAACGTTCCAGCCCTGTGTAGAAACACTCCAGTTCCTGATCCAAGTATTTAAGTGTTGGATGTAAAAGGTATTCGTGTGATGTTAATTAAAAAAATGTCTACGACGAACAACTCAAGGAATTCAAACAACACTAGAGGAGAGAACCAGGAAGAACCTGAGCATGGCATACACAAACCACGGTACGGGTGGGGCTTTAACTTGCATCAAGTGAGTCGTAAAACTTCAGGCCAGCGCGTAAGCCACTGGGCCAGCTGACTACAATAAGATTCATCCCACTAGGTATATTTATACACCATAGGGAGGTTAGCATGGGGTCCACTGTGACCACAAATGCAAGTTTTTACAGATGAATCTCCCACTGGGAAGTACTTTTCCAGCTTAAGGGCACTATGCGGAATGTACTAGATGTAGAGGTGGTAGAGGCAAGTAATTTACAAAGTTTCACAAGTAGATACGATCGCGCCCTGGACACCAGGAATCCCTAGAATCTGTCGAAGGGAGTTAAAAGTTTGGGCTAGCAGCTATGAACCGACCCTTCCGAGTACAACTACATACAACTAGGTAAGCAGGTATCTAACTACACACACACACACACACACACACACACACACACACACACACACACACACTCTGCCAGCCATTTCAACACTGGACTCGGGTATCTTCCTGAAAAACAAAAGTTCAACCAATCACCGATAATATTACAACCAATTTCCATTTTCAACATTCAACCTCGCTGTCCGCTTTCAATTTATATCTGACAAAAATAATCCAACTAAAAAATGGGAGATAGAGAATAAAATAACATGAACATACATACGAGAGCTTGTATTTTTAAACGGGTTGTTACATTCAGTCATGTGTTCTACAAAAGAACACTTCCATACAACACCTGCGTTCTATATTTGTACACGAGTGTTCTAATAAATAACTACTTTTTAATAACTCGCGATTACCTCTCTATACAACTTCCATGAAATATCTGTTCTTTATAAAACATTTGTTCTACACACTTTACTGTACCAGTGTTCTATATAATAACTGTTGTACACTACACTGGTGTTGTACACTACACTGGTGTTGTACACTACACTGTTGTACACTACACTGGTGTTGTACACTACACTGGTGTTGTACACTACACTGGTGTTGTACACTACACTGGTGTTGTACACTACACTGGTGTTGTACACTACACTGTTGTACACTACACTGGTGTTGTACACTACACTGGTGTTGTACACTACACTGGTGGTGTACACTACACTGGTGTTGTACACTACACTGGTGGTGTACACTACACTGTTGTACACTACACTGGTGTTGTACACTACACTGGTGTTGTACACTACACTGTTGTACACTACACTGGTGTTGTACACTACACTGGTGTTGTACACTACACTGGTGTTGTACACTACACTGGTGTTGTACACTACACTGGTGTTGTACACTACACTGTTGTACACTACACTGGTGTTGTACACTACACTGGTGTTGTACACTACACTGGTGTTGTACACTACACTGTTGTACACTACACTGGTGTTGTACACTACACTGGTGGTGTACACTACACTGTTGTACACTGCACTGGTGTTGTACACTAAACTGGTGTTGTACACTACACTGGTGTTGTACACTACACTGTTGTACACTACACTGGTGTTGTACACTACACTGTTGTACACTACACTGTTGTACACTACACTGGTGTTGTACACTACACTGGTGTTGTACACTACACTGGTGGTGTACACTACACTGGTGTTGTACACTAAACTGGTGTTGTACACTACACTGGTGTTGTACACTACACTGGTGTTGTACACTACACTGGTGTTGTACACTACACTGGTGTTGTACACTACACTGGTGTTGTACACTACACTGGTGTTGTACACTACACTGGTGGTGTACACTACACTGTTGTACACTGCACTGGTGTTGTACACTAAACTGGTGTTGTACACTACACTGTTGTACACTACACTGGTGTTGTACACTACACTGTTGTACACTACACTGGTGTACACTACTGTTGTACACTACACTGGTGTTGTACACTACACTGTTGTACACTACACTGGTGTACACTACTCTGGTGTACACTACACTGGTGTACACTACACTGGTGGTGTACACTACACTGGTGTACACTACACTGGTGTACACTACACTGGTGGTGTACACTACACTGGTGTACACTACACTGGTGTACACTACACTGGTGTTGTACACTACACTGGTGTACACTACACTGGTGTACACTACATTGGTGTTGTACACTACACTGGTGTACACTACACTGTACACTACTGGTGTTGTACACTACACTGTTGTACACTACACTGGTGTACACTACACTGGTGGTGTACACTACACTGGTGTTGTACACTATACTGGTGTTGTACACTACACTGGTGTACACTACACAGGTGGTGTACACTACACTGGTATTGTACACTACACTGGTGTACACTACACTGTTGTACACTACACTGGTGTACACTACACTGGTGTTATACACTACACTGGTGTTGTACACTGCACTGGTGTACACTACAATGGTGTACACTACAATGGTGTACACTACACTGGTGTACACTACATTGGTGTACACTACATTGGTGTTGTACACTACACTGGTGTACACTACACTGGTGTACACTACAATGGTGTACACTACACCGGTGTTGTAAACTACACTGTACACTACACTGGTGTACACTACACTGTACACTACACTGGTGTACACTACACTGGTGTTGTACACTACACTGGTGTACACTACACTGGTGGTGTACACTACACTGGTGTTGTATACTACACTGATGGTGTACACTACACTGGTGTACACTACACTGGTGTACACTGTACACTACACTGGTGTACACTACACTGTACACTACACTGGTGTACACTGGTGTACACCACACTGGTGTACACTGGTGTACACTACACTAGTGTTGTACACTACACTGGTGTACACTACACTGTTGTACACTACACTGGTGTACACTACACTGGTGTACACTACACTGGTGTACACTACACTGTTGTACACTACACTGTTGTACACTACACTGGTGTATACTACACTGGTGTACACTACTCTGGTGTACACTGGTGTACACTACACTGGTGTACACTACACTGGTGTACACTGGTGTACACTGTACACTACACTGGTGTACACTGTACACTACACTGGTGTACACTGGTGTACACTACACTGGTGTACACTACACTGGTTTACACTGGTGTACACTGTACACTACACTGGTGTACACTGGTGTACACTACACTGGTGTACACTACACTGGTGTACACTACACTGTTGTACACTACACTGGTGTACACTGGTGTACACTACACTGTTGTACACTACACTGGTGTACACTACACTGTTGTACACTACACTGGTGTACACTACACTGTTGTACACTACACTGGTGTACACTGGTGTACACTACACTGGTGTACACTGTTGTACACTACACTGGTGTACACTGTTGTACACTACACTGGTGTACACTACACTGGTGTACACTACATAACAGCTGGCGCTGGACCAACAATTACTCGAGGTAAATGGAATAACAGATTGTTTTTGTTTGCAAATCCACGTTATTTTTTTTTTTTTTTTTGCTTATCAGCGGGAGGGAGGGGGAGAGTTTATAAATTATTATAAGGGGTAAGAGCTTCCCTTTATGGGAGGCAGCTACGGATTTCACTAATGACAAGTATGGGTTTCACACCTAATTATAGGTGGCAATTAATGAACGTGGGCAATTATAGATGACAATGAAGGTGAGTAGTTACAGATGGCAATTAAAGACGTGTGGTATGAGTGGTATGAGGTATGAGTGAGAGGCAGGTGTTGCCTCTTACCTGCACACAGTGATGAGGGTGGAGAGACAAGAGGCAGCAGGTAATGAACACCAAGAGCAGTAACCTCTTGACCCCACACTGTGAGTGTTCACAAGTACAGAACACCTTTCTGTTCTGCCGCTCATTTACAGTTGTCGAGGTGTGGGGTTGGGGGTGGGCTGGAGGAGCACCGCTCGCCACTACCAATGGGATCTGGCTGTGTGGCTAAAGTAATGCGTACTTTGATGCAGTGTGTGCAGGTTCGAATCCTACTGTGGATTGTATGTATCAGGAGGAGCCTCACAACAGCTGGATGCCCAGCAGTAAGGGAGCCACCCTAACTATGCAGATCTGATGGCAGACAGAAGCGTCCAGATGGTATCACCCTTCAAGCCTGGACAGATGGGAAGCAGGTGGTGTGGGACTATACATGTGCATCTACCTTGGCTGATACCTATCTCCAATACACCAGGGAGGAAGGAGGGGCAGCTGCCAGCTTCAGGGAGTCCCAAAAGTCTAGAAAATATGGAGAACTTGCCCATCATTATATGTTTGTTCCCATAGGCTCAGAGACCCTTGGCTCGTGGGGAAAGAGTGCATCTAAATTCCTTAAGGAGCTGGAAAAAAGACTCATCAGGGTAACTAGGGATCCCAGGGCAGCTAGTTTTCTGTTCCAGCGGCTCAGTGCGGCTGTTCAAAGGGGTAATGCCCGCTGTATTCTGGGCACACGCCCCAGCTCTGAGGAGCTGGATGAGATTTTCGCCTTATAATCGGTGATACACACGTAACAACATGTACCTTATATGCCACCTTTATATCAACAATGTATCTCTTAAATCTTCTGTACCATATTATGTAATAAAATATTCCTATTGGTAAAAAAAATATATATTAAAAGATGGGGTGGTAGGGGAAGTGGAATATTCAAACGGCTTCAGGAAGAAATCCAAATATTCTTCCTTGAAGCCTTTTTATCCACATCTCCGAGGCTATGGGTCCCACAATTTACACCAGAGGTGGACCCCATCTATATATATATATATATATATATATATATATATATATATATATATATATATATATATATATATATATAAACAATCGCAGACAGGTTCGAGTCTCCTTCAGCCAGAGATCAGTGTTTGTGTATATTTCGCCTGCTCTTGCGAATTCCTTGCATTGTTAATATCTAGTAATGCTGATGCATGCAGGGGATGAGATGAAAAGCTGTAAGCCTTCTCTCTGAAAGCTGGCTGCCTTGGATCAAAGTCTAGCGCAAGCTCGACTCCAAGGTATTGGTCCAGTGTGGGTAGATTGGTAAAGCACTGCGTACCTTGTTCCAAGGTTCGTAGGTTCGAGTCTCCTTCAGCCAGAGATCAGTGTTTGTGTATATTTCGCCTGCTCTTGCGAATTCCTTGCGCATACATATATATATATATATATATATATATATATATATATATATATATATATATATATATATATATATATATATATATATATATATATGCAAAACAACCACTGTGAAAGAATAGAGAAATTCCAAGCGCATTCGTGACTACTCACATTTTCAAGGAACAATGTGAGTAGTCACGAAAGCGCTTGGAATTTCTCTATTCTTTCACAGTGGTTGTTTTACATATTCTGAAATCACCTGTTTACTGTGATCTTATTGCATATGCATATATATATATATATATATATATATATATATATATATATATATATATATATATATATATATATATATATATATATATGGAGAGAGAGAGAGAGAGAGAGGTGTGCATATGTGTACTCACCTAGTTGAGGTTGCAGGGGTCGAGTCCAAGCTCCTGGTCCCGCCTCTTCACTGGTCGCTACTTGGTCACTCTCCCTGAACCTTGAGCTTTATCATACTTCTGCTTAAAGCTATGTATGGATCCTGCCTCCACTACATCGCTTCCCAAACTATTCCACTTCCTGACTACTCTGTGGCTGAAGAAATACTTCCTAACATCCCTGTGATTCATCTGTATCTTCAACTTCCAACTGTGTCCCCTTGTTGCTGTGTCCAGTCTCTGAAACATCCTGTCTTTGTCCACCTTGTCAATTCCTCTCAGTATTTTGTAAGTCGTTATCATGTCCCCCCTATCTCTCCTGTCCTCCAGTGTCGTCAGGTTGATTTCCCTAAACCTCTCCTCGTAGGACATACCTCTTAGCTCTGGGACTAGTCTTGTGGCAAACAGTTGCACTTTCTCTAGTTTCTTTACATGCTTGGCTAGGTGTGGGTTCCAAACTGGTGCCGCATACTCCAATATGGGCCTAACGTACACGGTGTACAGGGTCCTGAACGACTCCTTATTAAGATGTCGGAATGCTGTTCTGAGGTTTGCAAGGTGCCCATATGCTGCAGCAGTTATTTGGTTGATGTGCGCTTCAGGAGATGTGCCTGGTGTTATACTCACCCCAAGATCTTTTTCCTTGAGTGAGGTTTGTAGTCTCTGACCCCCTAGACTGTACTCCGTCTGCGGTCTTCTTTGCCCTTCCCCAATCTTCATGACTTTGCACTTGGCGGGATTGAACTCCAGGAGCCAATTGCTGGACCAGGTCTGCAGCCTGTCCAGATCCCTATCACTTTCTAGGTTATTTCACTGCTTGACAACTCTATGACTGAAGAAATACTTCCTAATATCTCTCTGACTCATCTGTGTCTTCAACTTCCAATTGTGACCTCTTGTTTCTGTGTCCCCTCCCTGGAACATCCTGTCTGTCCACGTTGTCTATTCCACGCAGTATTTTATATGTCGTTATCATGTCTCCCCTGACCCTCCTGTCTTCTAGTGTCGTTAGGCCGATTTCCCTTAACCTTTCTTCATGAGACATTCCCCTTAGCTCTGGAACTAACCTTGTCGCAAACCTTTGCACTTTCTCTAGTTTCTTGACGTGCTTTATCAAGTGCGGGTTCCAAACAGGTGCTGCATACTCCAGTATGGGCCTGACGTACACGGTGTACAGTGTCTTGAACGATTCCTTATTAAGGTATCGGAACGCAGTTCTCAGGTTTGCCAGGCACACATATGCTGCAGCAGTTACCTGGCTGATGTGTGCTTCCGGAGACATGCTCGGTGTTATACTCACTCCAAAATCTTTCTCCTTGAGCGAGGTTTGCAGTCTTTGGCCACCTAGCCTATACTCTACCTGCGGTCTTCTTTGTCCTTCCCCTATCTTCATGACTTTGCATTTGGCAGGATTAAATTCGAGAAGCCAGTTGCTGGACCAGGTGTCCAGTCTGTCCAGGTCTCTTTGAAGTCCTGCCTGGTCCTCATCTGATTTAATTCTCCTCATTAACTTCACATCGTCTGCAAACAGGGACACTTCTGAGTCTAACCCTTCCATCATGTCATTCACATATACCAAAAATAGCACTGGTCCTAGGACCGACCCCTGTGGGACCCCGCTCGTCACAGGTGCCCATTGTGATACATCATTACGTACCATGACTCGTTGTTGCCTCCCTGTCAGGTATTCTCTGATCCACTGCAGTGCCCTTCCTGTTATATGAGCCTGATCCTCTAGCTTCTGCACTAATCTCTTGTGAGGAACTGTGTCAAAGGCCTTCTTGCAGTCCAAGAAGATGCAATCAACCCACCCCTCTCTCTCGTGTCTTACTTCTGTTACTTTATCATAAAACTCCATTAGGTTTGTGACACAGGATTTTCCTTCCATGAATCCATGCTGGTTGGCGCTTATACTCTTGTTCCGTTCCAGGTGCTCCACCACTGTCCTCCTGATAATATTCTCCATAATTTTGTATACTATACACGTCAGTGACACAGGTCTATAGTTTAGTGCCTCTTTTCTGTCTCCATTTTTAAAAATGGGAACTACATCCGCCGTCTTCCATACCTCAGGTAGTTGCCCAGTTTCCAGGGACGTGAAGATTGTGGTAAGTGGCACACACAACGTATCCGCTCCCTCTCTAAGGACTCACGGAGAGATGTTGTCCGGTCCCATTGCCTTTGAGGTATCGATGTCCCTTAGCAGTTTCTTCACCTCCTCCTCATCTGTATGTCATCCAACACTTGTTGGTATATTCCTTGCTGGTGTCCCCATCTGGTCTGTCCCCCGAGAGGCCTTCCTGTCTCCACTGTAAATACTTCCTTAAATCTCATGTTGAGCTCCTCACATACCTCTTGATCGTTTCTTGTAAGTTCTCCACCATCTTTCCTCAGCCTTATCACCTGGTCTTTGACTGTTGTCTTCCTCCTAATGTGGCTATACAGCAGTTTCGGGTCAGACTTGACTTTCGATTCTATGTCGTTTTTGTACTGTCGCTGGGCCTCCCTCCTTATCTGTGCGTACTCGTTTCTGGCTCTTCTACTAATCTCCTTATTTTCCTGGGTCCTTTGCCTCCTATACCTTTTCCATTCTCTGGTGCACTTAGTTTTTGCCTCCCTACACCTTCGGGTAAACCAAGGACTCGCTTTGGTCTTCCTGTTATTTCTGTTTCCCTTGGGAACAAATCTTTCCTCTGCCTCCTTGCACTTTGTTGCTACATATTCCATCATCTCGTTTACTGATTTTCCTACCAGGTCTCTGTCCCACTGAACCTCCTGCAGGAAGTTCCTCATACCTGTGTAATCCCCCCCTTTTGTAGTTTGGCTTTTCCCATTCAGTTCCTGTTTCCTTCTCCACTTGTAACTCTACTATATAATCAAAACTCAGAACCACGTGATCGCTAGCTCCAAGGGGCCTCTCGTAAGTGATGTCCTCAATGTCCGAACTGCTCAGGCTGAACACAAGATCCAGTCTTGCTGGCTCATCCTCCCCTCTCTCTCTGGTAGTGTCCCTGACATGTTGATGAATGAGGTTTTCAACTACCACATCCATCATCTTGGCTCTCCATGTTTCAGGACCCCCATGTGGCTCCAGGTTTTCCCAGTCGATCTCCCTGTGGTTGAAATCGCCCATTACCAGTAACTTTGCTCTGCTCGAGTGAGCTCTTCTTGCCACCTCAGCCAGTGTGTCCACCATCGCCCTGTTGTTTTTTTCGTACTCCTCTCTTGGCCTCCTGCAGTTCTGTGGTGGGTTATACATCACTCCAATGACTACTTTATGTTCTCCAGACTGAATTGTACCTATGTAGTCTCTTTCTCCAATCACGTCCATGCCTTCCATTTCCTCAAATCCCCATCGGTTTCTTATGAGCAGTGCAACTCCTCCTCCCCCTCCACTCCTATCTTTTCTCAGGATCTGATATCCCGGTGGGAAGATTGCGTCTGTTATTGTCTCAGCGAGTTTTGTTTCTGTGACTGCTATGATGTCTGGGGATTTCTCACTGATTCTTTCGTGCCACTCCCAATGTTTATTCGTTATTCCGTCCGCGTTTGTGTACCAAACTTTCAGCTTCTTTTCTATCACTGTGGTCCTGCAAGAATATTGGGGTTGGGGGAGCGTGTGTGTGTGTGTGTGTGTGTGTGTGTGTGTGTGTGTGTGTGTGTGTGTGTGTGTGTGTGTGTGTGTGTGTGTGTGTGTGTGTGTGTGTGTCTAGTGCCGAAAAGGTTAAACTGGTCAATTAGCAAGAACTCATTTCAAATTAAGTCCTTTCTAAAATTTTCTCTTACACGTTTAAAGATATATTTTTTTCATTTATGCTTATCTACAGCATGAACTAAGTAACACAATTTAATCTATTTGATTTACAACAAACTTACATTTACTTACCTTTGTATAAAACTAACGCGTTTTACACAAGAGAAATTTCAGAAACAAATTCAATAATTTAGGTAGAAAAAATAAAACTGGAATTCTATACAAGTATTAGTGAAGTAATGCAACAGTATTAATACCAAATTAATTAGGATCCGAAATCATTAGCTTTGGGAACTTTCATTAAAATTGTGTCAACTTGAAGTCTAAGTTGTGTTAGTATTATTACTGTCTATTATACTTTATTGTTACTGTCTATTATACTTTATTGTTACTGTCTATTATACTTTATTGTTACTATCTATTATACTTTATTGTTACTATTATACTTTATTGTTACTGTCTATTATACTTTATTGTTACTGTCTATTATACTTTATTGTTACTATCTATTATACTTTATTGTTACTATCTATTATACTTTATTGTTACTGTCTATTATACTTTATTGTTACTGTCTATTATACTTTATTGTTACTATCTATTATACTTTATTGTTACTATTATACTTTATTGTTACTGTCTATTATACTTTATTGTTACTGTCTATTATACTTTATTGTTACTATTATACTTTATTGTTACTGTCTATTATACTTTATTGTTACTATTATACTTTATTGTTACTGTCTATTATACTTTATTGTTACTATTATACTTTATTGTTACTGTCTATTATACTTTATTGTTACTGTCTATTATACTTTATTGTTACTGTCTATTATACTTTATTGTTACTATCTATTATACTTTATTGTTACTGTCTATTATACTTTATTGTTACTGTCTATTATACTTTATTGTTACTATTATACTTTATTGTTACTGTCTATTATACTTTATTGTTACTGTCTATTATACTTTATTGTTACTATCTATTATACTTTATTGTTACTGTCTATTATACTTTATTGTTACTGTCTATTATACTTTATTGTTACTATTATACTTTATTGTTACTGTCTATTATACTTTATTGTTACTATCTATTATACTTTATTGTTATTATCTATTATATTTTATTGTTACCATCTATTATACTTTACTGTTACCATTAAACTTTATAATTAATATTGTATTACTTGTATAGCATTTCCCTTTATTTTTTATTTAAATTACTGAATTTGGTTCAGAAATTTTTAGCTTAATCTTCTCTTTTTTTTAAAATACGTTAATTATATACAAAGGTAAGTCAATTTAAGTCTGTTGTAAGTCATATAAATTACATTATCTTAGTTGGGTTATTATCCGTATGTTACTATGCATGCTAATTGAAATTATGTCTACCTGGACCTAAATAATAAATTTATGCTCTTAGAATCTTTAATGTTTTAAAAGTCGTGCTTTACGTTTATTGTAATATATTTTTTTATTCTAATGATGGATGAAGAATCATCTGAAACGTTAACAAACTGAATATCCTTGAGAGAGAGAGAGAGAGAAAAACAGGGGAGGGTGATTGAGGGATGGAGAGACTGATAGGGGTGTGGTACTTTAGATGACTATACATCAGTAATACTTGAGAGTAAATAGGGAGAGGTGAAGTATGAGTGCTGGTAGGATGCACGGAGTGAAGACGAGACTAGAGGACAAGATGGTGTCAGGTGATGTATAATACGGGTAAAAGGAAAAGTGAAAAAGAGGAAAATCAAGAGGGAGGGGTGCTCATGGGAGATAAAAAGGATGGATAGGGGACCAGGGGGATATAAATGGAGTGTGTGTCACGGATAGGGGGAATGTAAAGTGGGGAAAGAGGTAATAACTCTACAAGGACAAATTACCGTAGAAACAACAACGTTTGCGTGTTGTACATTATTTGTGTGGTCTTGACTGCTGCTATGTTCGCAATACTTTCATTTTGAATTCCCTGTGCTCCATTTCCAGGTCGGAGGTTTGGCCCCATGCTAGAGGTTAAGCCTCATGCTGTAGGTTCAGCTCCAAGCTGGAGGTTAAGCCTTGTACTGTAGGTTCAGTCCCATTCTAAAAACTCAACCCATTATCGAGATTTCACATTTTCAGGATTCGAACTATAATGAAAATTTTCTTAAAAACAGCATGGCTCGACCAGGTATAATCAACTTTCTTGTATATTTAGGAAAACTGGATAGATCAGCAGTGTGCTGCTACCTTGTTTCTATATGACAGTTACATAGGATAGGTTACACATGACTCAAGAAATCGTAATGACACGATTGCAAACAAACCATACCCCCGGCCGGGATTGAACCCGCGGTCATAGAGTCTCAAAACTCCAGCCCGTCGCGTTAGCCACTAGACCAGCTAGCCACAATAAGATTCATCCAACTAGGTATATTTCTACACCATAGGAAAGTTAGCACAGGCACCTCTGTGACCACAAATGCAAGTTTTTACAGACGAATCTCCAGCTAGCGTGGCCGTGACGAACTCTAGCTCAAGTCCCTTCACTGCCGTCAACATGACGGCAATGTTACAATCTGTCAGCCGGGGCTGGGAGAATTCAGTAGGGCAATGGGGATATCGTCAAATATGTCATTCAAGACTATCTCTCAAGTTGCCTTATCTCATATCATCCGTTCTGAAGGCAGAAGCTGGTGGAACCACAGCCGACACGCTTGGTTTTTTCCTGATGTCTCTGGGTTAGGGAATAGCACTGGTTCCTCGTGGGACCAGTGCTACTCCCTGATATGCATGCAAATGATTTCTCTGCAGTCCTACAATCGTGCGTGTTAATGTCCATACATGATGCAAAACTAATGATGAAAATAAGAAACCAAAGTGGAGTGTTAGAATTAAAAAAGACCTGGATCAGATAAAGGATTGGTATGACAAGTGACTGGGCGAATTCAAACACAGAAAATATAAAAGTCATGAAAATGCCGAGGGTTTAAAACATCAGAAAAATGTTTTCCATGAGTGGACCATAACTCAAGAGAATCAATAATGAGAAAAACCTGGAGATGAATATCACACTAATTCTCTCTCCAGAGGATCATGTTACCTGAATAACACTGCCACTGTTCGCTAAGACTGTATAAGAATAAGTATGACATTCAAGAATGTAAATACGGCAGCCCTGGAGTGATAGCAACAGGCAGCCCTGGCGTGACAGCAACAGGCAGCCCTGGAGTGACAGCAACAGGCAACCCTGGCGTGACAGCAACAGGCAACCCTGGCGTGACAGCAACAGGCAGCCCTGGAGTGATAGCAACAGGCAGCCCTGGCGTGACAGCAACAAGCAACCCTGGCGTGACAGCAACAGGCAGCCCTGGAGTGACAGCAACAGTCAACCCTGGCGTGACAGCAACATTCAGCCTTGGCATGATAGAAACAGGCATCCCTGGCGTGACAGCAACAGGCAGCCCTGGAGTGACAGCAACAGGTAGCCCTGGCGTGACAGCAACAGGCAGCCCTGGAGTGACAGCAACAGGCAACCCTGGCGTGACAGCAACATTCAGCCTTGGCATGATAGAAACAGGCAGCCCTGGCGTGACAGCAACAGGCAGCCCTGGAGTGACAGCAACAGGTAGCCCTGGCGTGACAGCAACAGGCAACCCTGGCGTGACAGCAACAGGCAGTCCTGGCGTGTCAGCAACAGGCAGCCCTGGCGTGACAGCAACAAACAGCCCTGGCGTGACAGCAACAGGCAGCCCTGGCGTGACAGCAACAGGCAGCCCTGGCGTGACAGCAACAGGCAGCCCTGGCGTGACAGCAACAGGCAGCCCTGGCGTGACAGCAACAGGCAGCCCTGGCGTGACAGCAACAGGCAGCCCTGGCGTGACAGCAACAGGCAACCCTGGAGTGACAGCAACAGGCAACCCTGGAGTGACAGCAACAGGCAGCCCTGGAGTGACAGCAACAGGCAGCCCTGGCGTGACAGCAACAGGCAGCCCTGGCGTGACAGCAACAGGCAGCCCTGGCGTGACAGCAACAGGCAGCCCTGGAGTGACAGCAACAGGCAGCCCTGGAGTGACAGCAACAGGCAGCCCTGGAGTGACAGCAACAGGCAGTCCTGGCGTGACAGCAACAGGCAGCCCTGGCGTGACAGCAACAGGCAGCCCTGGAGTGACAGCAACAGGCAGCCCTGGAGTGACAGCAACAAGCAGCCCTGGAGTGACAGCAACAGGCAGCCCTGGCGTGACAGCAACAGGCAGCCCTGGAGTGACAGCAACAGGCAGCCCTGGAGTGACAGCAACAGGCAGCCCTGGAGTGACAGCAACAGGCAGCCCTGGCGTGACAGCAACAGGCAGCCCTGGCGTGACAGCAACAGGCAGCCCTGGAGTGACAGCAACAGGCAGCCCTGGAGTGACAGCAACAGGCAGCCCTGGAGTGACAGCAACAGGCAGCCCTGGAGTGACAGCAACAGGCAGCCCTGGAGTGACAGCAACAGGCAGTCCTGGCGTGACAGCAACAGGCAGCCCTGGCGTGACAGCAACAGGCAGCCCTGGAGTGACAGCAACAGGCAGCCCTGGAGTGACAGCAACAGGCAGCCCTGGCGTGACAGCAACAGGCAGCCCTGGAGTGACAGCAACAGGCAGCCCTGGCGTGACAGCAACAGGCAGCCCTGGCGTGACAGCAACAGGCAACCCTGGCGTGACAGCAACAGGCAGTCCTGGCGTGTCAGCAACAGGCAGCCCTGGCGTGACAGCAACAGGCAGCCCTGGAGTGACAGCAACAGGCAGCCCTGGAGTGACAGCAACAGGCAGTCCTGGCGTGACAGCAACAGGCAGCCCTGGAGTGACAGCAACAGGCAGCCCTGGAGTGACAGCAACAGGCAGTCCTGGCGTGACAGCAACAGGCAGCCCTGGCGTGACAGCAACAGGCAGCCCTGGAGTGACAGCAACAGGCAACCCTGGAGTGACAGCAACAGGCAGCCCTGGCGTGACAGCAACAGGCAGCCCTGGAGTGACAGCAACAGACAGCCCTGGAGTGACAGCAACAGACAGCCCTGGAGTGACAGCAACAGGCAGCCCTGGAGTGACAGCAACAGGCAGCCCTGGAGTGACAGCAACAGACAGCCCTGGAGTGACAGCAACAGGCAGCCCTGGAGTGACAGCAACAGACAGCCCTGGAGTGACAGCAACAGGCAGCCCTGGAGTGACAGCAACAGGCAGCCCTGGAGTGACAGCAACAGACAGCCCTGGAGTGACAGCAACAGGCAGCCCTGGAGTGACAGCAACAGGCAGCCCTGGAGTGACAGCAACAGACAGCCCTGGCGTGACAGCAACAGACAGCCCTGGAGTGACAGCAACAGGCAGCCCTGGAGTGACAGCAACAGACAGCCCTGGAGTGACAGCAACAGACAGCCCTGGAGTGACAGCAACAGGCAGCCCTGGAGTGACAGCAACAGACAGCCCTGGAGTGACAGCAACAGGCAGCCCTGGAGTGACAGCAACAGGCAGCCCTGGAGTGACAGCAACAGACAGCCCTGGAGTGACAGCAACAGGCAGCCCTGGAGTGACAGCAACAGACAGCCCTGGAGTGACAGCAACAGACAGCCCTGGCGTGACAGCAACAGGCAGCCCTGGAGTGACAGCAACAGACAGCCCTGGCGTGACAGCAACAGGCAGCCCTGGAGTGACAGCAACAGGCAGCCCTGGAGTGACAGCAACAGACAGCCCTGGAGTGACAGCAACAGGCAGCCCTGGAGTGACAGCAACAGACAGCCCTGGAGTGACAGCAACAGGCAGCCCTGGCGTGACAGCAACAGACAGCCCTGGAGTGACAGCAACAGACAGCCCTGGCGTGACAGCAACAGACAGCCCTGGCGTGACAGCAACAGGCAGCCCTGGCGTGACAGCAACAGACAGCCCTGGAGTGACAGCAACAGACAGCCCTGGAGTGACAGCAACAGACAGCCCTGGAGTGACAGCAACAGACAGCCCTGGCGTGACAGCAACAGACAGCCCTGGAGTGACAGCAACAGACAGCCCTGGAGTGACAGCAACAGGCAGCCCTGGAGTGACAGCAACAGGCAGCCCTGGAGTGACAGCAACAGGCAGCCCTGGAGTGACAGCAACAGACAGCCCTGGAGTGACAGCAACAGGCAGCCCTGGCGTGACAGCAACAGGCAGCCCTGGAGTGACAGCAACAGGCAACCCTGGAGTGACAGCAACAGACAGCCCTGGAGTGACAGCAACAGGCAGCCCTGGCGTGACAGCAACAGGCAGCCCTGGAGTGACAGCAACAGACAGCCCTGGCGTGACAGCAACAGGCAGCCCTGGAGTGACAGCAACAGGCAGCCCTGGAGTGACAGCAACAGACAGCCCTGGAGTGACAGCAACAGACAGCCCTGGCGTGACAGCAACAGACAGCCCTGGAGTGACAGCAACAGGCAGCCCTGGAGTGACAGCAACAGACAGCCCTGGAGTGACAGCAACAGACAGCCCTGGAGTGACAGCAACAGACAGCCCTGGAGTGACAGCAACAGGCAGCCCTGGAGTGACAGCAACAGGCAGCCCTGGAGTGACAGCAACAGGCAGCCCTGGAGTGACAGCAACAGGCAGCCCTGGAGTGACAGCAACAGACAGCCCTGGAGTGACAGCAACAGGCAGCCCTGGAGTGACAGCAACAGGCAGCCCTGGAGTGACAGCAACAGGCAGCCCTGGAGTGACAGCAACAGGCAGCCCTGGAGTGACAGCAACAGGCAGCCCTGGAGTGACAGCAACAGACAGTCCTGGAGTGACAGCAACAGACAGCCCTGGCGTGACAGCAACAGACAGCCCTGGAGTGACAGCAACAGGCAGCCCTGGAGTGACAGCAACAGACAGCCCTGGAGTGACAGCAACAGACAGCCCTGGAGTGACAGCAACAGACAGCCCTGGAGTGACAGCAACAGGCAGCCCTGGAGTGACAGCAACAGGCAGCCCTGGAGTGACAGCAACAGGCAGCCCTGGAGTGACAGCAACAGACAGCCCTGGAGTGACAGCAACAGGCAGCCCTGGAGTGACAGCAACAGGCAGCCCTGGAGTGACAGCAACAGGCAGCCCTGGAGTGACAGCAACAGGCAGCCCTGGAGTGACAGCAACAGACAGCCCTGGAGTGACAGCAACAGGCAGCCCTGGAGTGACAGCAACAGGCAGCCCTGGAGTGACAGCAACAGGCAGCCCTGGAGTGACAGCAACAGGCAGCCCTGGAGTGACAGCAACAGACAGCCCTGGAGTGACAGCAACAGGCAGCCCTGGAGTGACAGCAACATAATAAAACAAAGATAACTAACGAAGAGTCCAGAGGCTTGCCATTATATTATTACTGGATATTAAGAAGGAAAACCTGTGAAGAAAGATTGATCCAAGTCAACCTCAAAACACTACAACAACTGACATAAATAATCCACTCATAAGAGACAGACACTTATGACGATGTTTCGGTCCAACCTGAACCAATAACTAGTCACAAACGTGACTAGCAAATGGTCCAGGTCAGGCCGAAACATCGCAATATATTTCAGATTCCTCCGTGCGGGTTATTTGTGTAATGTTCCAGTCAAGGTACTGTGAATTTCTATTCTCTAATAACTGACATTTTGTTGCTGATAGAAGACGCACAAGCACCAGTTAGAAACAGTCTTACAAGCGCCAGTTAGAAACAAGTTACGAACACCAGTTAGAAACAGTGTCTTACAAGCACCAGTTAGAAACAAGTTACGAACACCAGTTAGAAACAGTGTCTTACAAGCACCAGTTAGAAACAGTCTTACAAGCACCAGTTAGAAACACAAGTTACGAACACCAGTTAGAAACAGTGTCTTACAAGCACCAGTTAGAAACAAGTTACGAACACCAGTTAGAAACTGTGTCTTACAAGCATCAGTTAGAAACAGTCTTACAAGCACCAGTTAGAAACACAAGTTACGAACACCAGTTAGAAACAGTGTCTTACAAGCACCAGTTAGAAACACTGTCTTACAAGCACCAGTTAGAAACACTGTCTTACAAGCACCAGTTAGAAACAGTCTTACAAGCACCAGTTAGAAAGTGTTTTACAAACACCAGTTAGAAACAGATTACGAACACCAGTTAGAAACAGTGTCTTACAAGCACCAGTTAGAAACACTTACAAGCACCAGTTAGAAACACTGTCTTATAAGCACCAGTTAGAAACAATGTCTTACAATCACCAGTTAGAAACACTTACAATCACCAGTTAGAAACACAGTCTTACAAGCACCAGTTAGAAACACATTCTTACAAGCACCAGTTAGAAAGTGTTTTACAAACACCAGTTAGAAACACAGTCTTACAAGCACCAGTTAGAAACACTGTCTTACAATCACCAGTTAGAAACACTTACAATCACCAGTTAGAAACACAGTCTTACAAGCACCAGTTAGAAACACTGTCTTACAAGCACCAGTTAGAAACACATTCTTACAAGCACCAGTTAGAAAGTGTTTTACAAACACCAGTTAGAAACAGTCTTACAAGCACCAGTTAGAAACACATTCTTACAAGCACCAGTTAGAAACACCGTCTCAAAGTTTCCAGCTGCTGATTGTGAATGCTTGTCAAGTACAATTTATCGGTATTCCCAAACCATCTATTACAAAAATTGACATTTTTGCAATACAAAAAGTAAACAGCGTGTCCAAGGACAGTCGATTCAAAACGAATGGCATTAAGAACACTTACGACCCAGATGACTAAGTAACATTAGAAGAAATGTATACAACTTCATAGTCGAGAAACCGAGATCTAAACAGTAGACGCAAAAATACTTTACACACACTTAATAAAAACTACAACAATTGTAGATCACAACAAAAACATAAATAGAGCTGAAAACTCTTTAATTCAACTAGGTAGTTGCACATCTAGACAGATTGTAAATGACATAACATAAAACGCTACTCTCCACTAGGTAGCGGAAAGGGGCAGCATAAAAATAGAATGACTGACATGGTAGCCGTAAAAGGTCATTAATAGCCGTGTTGGTGTTCCAGGCACACGACAAACTACATGCCAGTTCTGACCTCGTTTATCCCCCTCTGGTACACCAAATTTTTAGTTTGATTACCTTGTTAAATTTTGGCGTAGCAAAGATTAACACGTGGAATAGCGAACCAAATTATTGCTTGTATTTTAGCTCAGGACGATCAAACTGGATTTATTCGTGAACATAAAAAAATATATATGTCATGGCATAAAATGCATATTTATTGAAGGTTATACAATGTTATTAAAAAAAGTACAAGCATGTGCGTTCGAATATATATATATATATATATATATATATATATATATATATATATATATATATATATATATATATATATATCTATATATATATTATTGTATATTAAAAGCATGTTTATATAAGGTAATATACAGAAAACAAATTTCGATCTTTGGAATTAAACAGTGATGAGGGCGATTGATATTAATTTTAATAAGAAGTTACAAGTGAGGGAGAAGTAAAGGGAGGGAAAAGTAAAGGGAGGGAGAAGTAGAGGGAGGGAGAAGTAGAGGGAGGAAGAAGTAGAGTGAGGGAGAAGTAGAGGGAGGGAGAAGTAGAGGGAGGGAAGGAGTAGAGACGCTAGTGTAGGAGGGGCTGGAGGAGGTTGTGAAGTCCCTCCAGTGCAGAAGGAAGCCTCACCACTCCACCTTCACCCCAGTTCACCCCCTCCCACCAGAAGCGTCCAGCCGTGACTCCAATAATACTACCCCCACAACTCCCTGACCCAACCTTAGGCTGTGTTGCTACCACCACTACTGTCACTGACCACTACTGTCACTGACCACTGTCACTGACCACTACTGTCACTGACCACTACTGTCACTGGCCACTACTGTCACTGACCACTACTGTCACTGACCGCTACAGTCACTAACCAAATCCACTACTTTCCATCTTCACTTTCTTCCTCTATCTGCAAGTCTTTCAGTATATCTTAAAAAAAAAATGAAGTGAACTTCACTGTGCGGTCAAGAACATCACCTCCAGTGAACTTCACTGTGCGGTCAAGAACATCACCTCTAGTGAACTTCACTGTGCGGTCAAGAACATCACCTCCAGTGAACTTCACTGTGCGGTCAAGAACATCACCTCCAGTGAACTTCACTGTGCGGTCAAGATCACCTCCAGTGAACTTCACTGTGTGGTCAAGAACATCACCTCCAGTGAACTTCACTGTGCGGTCAAGAACATCACCTCCAGTGAACTTCACTGTGCGGTCAGGATCACCACCTCCAGTGAACTTCACTGTGCGGTCAAGAACATCACCTCCAGTGAACTTCACTGTGCGGTCAAGAACATCACCTCCAGTGAACTTCACTGTGCGGTCAAGAACATCACCTCCAGTGAACTTCACTGTGCGGTCAAGATCACCTCCAGTGAACTTCACTGTGTGGTCAAGAACATCACCTCCAGTGAACTTCACTGTGCGGTCAAGAACATCACCTCCAGTGAACTTCACTGTGCGGTCAAGAACATCACCTCCAGTGAACTTCACTGTGCGGTCAAGAACATCACCTCCAGTGAACTTCACTGTGCGGTCAAGAACATCACCTCCAGTGAACTTCACTGTGCGGTCAAGAACATCACCTCCAGTGAACTTCACTGTGCGGTCAAGAACATCACCTCCAGTGAACTTCACTGTGCGGTCAAGAACATCACCTCCAGTGAACTTCACTGTGCGGTCAAGAACATCACCTCCAGTGAACTTCACTGTGCGGTCAAAAACATCACCTCCAGTGAACTTCACTGTACGGTCAAGAACATCACCTCCAGTGAACTTCACTGTGCGGTCAAGAACATCACCTCCAGTGAACTTCACTGTACGGTCAAGAACATCACCTCCAGTGAACTTCACTGTACGGTCAAGAACATCTCCAGTGAACTTCACTGTGCGGTCAAGATCACCTCCAGTGAACTTCACTGTGCGGTCAAGAACATCACCTTCAGTGAACTTCACTGTGCGGTCAAGAACATCACCTCCAGTGAACTTCACTGTACGGTCAAGAACATCTCCTCCAGTGAACTTCACTGTGCGGTCAAGATCACCTCCAGTGAACTTCACTGTGCGGTCAAGAACATCACTTCCAGTGAACTTCACTGTGCGGTCAAGAACATCACCTCCAGTGAACTTCACTGTGCGGTCAAGAACATCACTTCCAGTGAACTTCACTGTGCGGTCAAGAACATCACCTCCAGTGAACTTCACTGTGCGGTCAAGAACATCACCTCCAGTGAACTTCACTGTGCGGTCAAGAACATCACCTCCAGTGAACTTCACTGTGCGGTCAAGAACATCACCTCCAGTGAACTTCACTGTGCGGTCAAGAACATCACCTCCAGTGAACTTCACTGTGCGGTCAAGAACATCACCTCCAGTGAACTTCACTGTGCGGTCAAGAACATCACCTCCAGTGAACTTCACTGTGCGGTCAAGAACATCTCCTCCACAACGAAAAGAATTAAGACAACTGGAATCAAGTACAAGGTTAATATTACATTTATTACCTAACACAAATTACACAAAACATGTTGCATATTAAAAGATAACCCGTTCATATTTCCTTCATACTGGTATATACCTTTGATATACCTTTGAAGAGCTTCGAGAGTTTGACTACTCTCGGAACCCGGCCATGGGCCAGGGATTTAGTAACAGGTAAAATAATGCTGAGGTTGGTAGATAACAACCATCCAGGGAGTCTACCTTGAGTGTGCTTCGAGGATCAAGATCCCCGATGCCCGATCCCAGACCTGATAGATGACGTGATCATCCAGGCTGTTGGTGCTATCCGCAAGAAGTCCAACGTATGCACCACAGCCCAACTGATCAGGTACTCACCAGAGGAATTTGTCTGGTTCTCTCCTGAGGACACCAAGAGGTATGTTCATAATCTCCCTTATTTATGAAGGAAGGGTGATGAGCCTAGGTCCCTTCACACTTGTTGAGTTTTCCCCTTAGTGTATTCACTGCATTAATACATACAAAGGGTGAAATCATATCAGAGTGAAACAAAAGCCTATTGAATGTTTTGCACTCTGGCAGGCTTCCTAGTTTGTAATAAAATTTATTTTTAATTTAGGCCTGGCCTGAGACCAGGCCACGGGCGTGATGATCCCGGAACCACTAATAATATATAATTATATATATATATATATATATAAATATATATATATATATATATATATATATATATATATATATATATATATATATATATATATATATATATATATATATATATATATATATATATATATATATATATATATATATATATTTATATATTAGCAAGAACTCGTTTAAAATTAAGTAATTTCTAAAATTTTCTCCTATACGTTTAAAGATATATATTTTTTCATATATGTTAATGTAAAAATTAATAATTTTGTGCAAAAAGAATCTTAGAAAACTTCCCTGACCTTATTATAAGAAGCGCAATTTAATTTAGCCAAATCCAACTAAATATATTTTTGATAAGTTTACAATAATTTAATAATAAACACAATGAAATATATATTTTTTTTCGTTAGGTTTAGAAAGATTTTTGCGAAATTATTGCATACGCAAATTTTCGCTTGCCTTATTCGGCAAGAAGAGCGTTGCTATTTAAGCCAAAATCGCAAGTTTTACCTATTGGGCACCACATACATAACGTCAATACTCACATTACGTTAATATCATCATCACATATGGTATAATATAAATTACACATCTCTCATATACTCGCAACCAGAATTACAAAATCGCATTTAGTATAAAAACAAATATTCAGAACTGCAACAAATTATGTCTCTATTACCCAGCGTTGTACTTGACATTTAAATTTTAAGCCGATTGTAACTATCCCAATTTGTTGTGAATAAACTGGTGGGTGGTAATTAGGTAGACGGTAATCCAAGATGTCTGCTTCTGCCTGTCGCCCCGTCCCGCTCACTCTCTTACTTTCTCTCTCTCTCTCTCTCTCTCTCTCTCTCTCTCTCTCTCTCTCTCTCTCTCTCTCTCTCTCTCTCTCTCTCTCACTCTCAGTCCCCTTAAGGGAGGTTCCTTGACGCTGGTGAGGTGCTCTTGATCTAGGGAATTGGATCTGTGCTCCAGTTCCCTTAATTGAGCCTGAATACCTTCCATCCCCACATGTGCTGTATAATCCTACGGGTTTAGCGGTCCCCCATGATTATAATTATAATAATGTGTGTGTGTGTTTATGTGTTTTTTTTTTTTTGTGTGTGTGTGTGTGTGTGTATGTGTTTTGCGTGTGTGTGTGTGTGTGTGTGTGTGTGTGTGTGTGTGTGTGTGTGTGTGTGTGTGTGTTATTGGATAAGTAGAGTTAAGCGCAATATTTAATATAACTTGTGTAATGCAACAAGTCGCGGACGAAGTACAAGTAACTGAACATGGTGACCAAGCCACGCTGGGGACATGAATCAGATCTAGACACCTTTGCAAGTTTTTCACTGCTTCAACAGATGTGAAATATGAGGAAATGCGTAAAAAAAAAAAACAATTCCTCTAGGCACAGTACTCATCTCAATTATTTCCTAACATACACAAATCCCAGTGTTTTGCACACCATACTAGAATTTGTACGAGTGACGGCATCAAGAACAAGAAATGCTGCAAGTACGTGTGATCAAAGTCCTCCAATAGACTACAGTTAGCTTTATGATGCCCAAGAACACAAATTTCAGTTATTTCACTTTGTAAAGAGAGAGAGACAGAGAGACAGACCATTCTTGAGTTGTATATTTGTACACAAATCGACTTTAAAGTTATTACAATTAATTACAAACATTACAAAATCCTATTTAATTCCATCCATTAGGGGAATTACACTCGGCTGCATCTGCCCACAAATTACACTAAAGTGCATTCTATAAAATGCATCAAGGAATTTTTGGTTTAAACAGTTTTTCAGATATTTTATTCTATGTTACATACGACGAGATTTTTATTTGTGGATATTTTTAGTAATTTTGTTGAGCAGCCGACCCATTCTCTACTCCATTTGCTCTTCTCCGTTTTTTTTTTTTATCCTTATTTTGTCTTCGTCCACTATCCGGTATTCTTGTCTGTTTTGTTTTTCAGCCTCATTCGCTCTTTCTCATTTATTTTCCCTCTTCTACCTCTACATTCCGTCTCATTACTGTCTTTCAATTCATTCATCCCTATTCAGTTTTCCTCCTCATCCGTTTTTTTTCCCAATTCTTCCTTCTTCCCTATTCGTTTTCACTCGCCAATCACGCTTGTGTCTTCACCTCCCTCCCTTCACCTCACAACCCATTAATGAGTTCTTCCCGTCACACAGTCTTCCATAAATCCCTCTCCAGGAAATTACTTAAACTCCCAATTCCTCCTCCTGACTCCCCTTCCCTCATGCTTCTTCTTTATAATCCCCATTACACGCCTCGCACCCTCTCCCATACACACTTCATTCCACAAACGTCCAAAATTCCATTTTTTCTCATATATACCTCATGTCCACCCTCCACATTTGTTGTTTACACACTTCTCTCCATTTTTACCCTCTTATTTTACCCTTATATTCTCCTTTTGCTTTTTTCCCCTTTGCTCTTACCTATGTTTCCACCTTTTTACTTGTATTTTCCCTTTTATTACGTTTATTTCCCCTTTCATTCTTGTATTTTCCATTTTATTCTTACCTGTATCTCCCTTTTTCTCTTACCTACATTTTTACTCTTTACTCTACATAAATTTTCCCTTTTGGTCTTGTACCTTTTCCTAACCCTTACTCCTCATTCCCTATATGGTCCACTGCCACCCCTTAAATCCTCATTTCTGCCTCTCTCGCTCTCTCTCCTCCCCTCCTGCCATTCCCCAGAGGGCAGAGACCCCGGGGCTCAGATAATCGGCTTTCCGTTTTAAATCCGCCCTGGTGGCTAGGGATGCAGCAGGCGTGTCAGCCCTCGTTCTCACGCCCGTACACCCGCATGCAACGCCGCCCACACACCCGCGCCAAACTCCCGAAAAAAATCTAAAATCTATTCCGCCAGTTTCCGCGAATATGGAAGAGGAGGGGACGAGGAGGGGACGAGGTGGCGAAAATCTGATGGGGACGATTACGGTACGAATTTGAGCAACGGTGCGAGGGGTGCCTAGCTACACCTGTGCAATACCAGGTGAAGGTGGGTCTAGTTTCTCTCTCTCTCTCTCTCTCTCTCCCTCTCTCTCTCTCTCCCTCTCTATTTAAATTAGCTAAAAAATCTCAAATGTCGAGTCCAAAATATATTTTAAGAGTTTAATTCTGCAGAATATTTTAAAAAAATATTTTTTGGTAATTTTTCCAAGGAAATTCTAACGTGTATTTCCATAAGTATTATTAGCTATTATTCCCAAGGTGCGCTTGTGACCATTGTTTCTACAACACATTTTTAAGCCATATTTTCAACAAATACTTCTGATAAGAAGTATTCTTTAAAATTACTTCAAGAGTCCAAGGTATATTTCTTAGGAATATTTAAACATTTCTGTGGTAAGCATTTCGATAAGGTCACAGATACAGGTGATGGTGGTAGCGACCTTGTAGAAGCATAGGTATTAACAGATGAAGTATTGGAAGTTGTGGAAATTGTAGTTGTGACAAATACAATTATCACAACTTCTACCTTATTTATATCTCAATGCATAATTTTCTATGTAGCACTGATTTTATTTTTAACTTTCTCAAGGCGGCAAGATGAACCGGAAAAACGAGTAGAGAGGAGAGAGCCTTCACACTGTTATCCTGTCCGTAACTATGTAAACACAAGTACGGATAGCCTCACTATAGACACCCCTTAACAGATAGCCTTGGCATAGACTAAAGTCCTCTTTAATGACTTAAGAAATCGTAATGGCACGATTGTAAACAAACCATACCCCCGGCCGGGATTGAACCCGCGGTCATAGAGTCTCAAAACTCCAGCCCGTCGCGTTAGCCACTAGACCAGCTAGCCACAATAAGATTCATCCAACTAGGTATATTTCTACACCATAGGAAGGTTAGCACAGGCACCTCTGTGACCACAAATGCAAGTTTTTACAGACGAATCTCCAGCTAGCGTGGCCGTGACGAACTCTAGCTCAAGTCCCTTCACTGCCGTCAATATGACTTAAGAAATCGTAATGGCACGATTGCTAGCTGGTCTAGTGGCTAACGCGACGGACTGGAGTTTTGAGACTCTATGACCGCGGGTTCAATCCCGGCCGGGGGTATGGTTTCCTCTTTAATATCTGCTTTTCTCATGTACTATCACATGTTTATTCTCCGGTCTTGGTTTTCCGCCATAAGCTACAGCTATGGTCCCAACGAGGGAACGCGTAAATATTTACTCTTGTTCCGAAAATATTTCTCAAGCGTCTTGCGATAATTGTTTCGGGCACGTGGTTTTTGCTAAGCTTCAATTTCTTCCTGATAAAGACAGATAGCTCTTCTTCTCTTTGGTTTACGAGTTCCATTGGTGCATGATGGTGGCACGTTCGCGATCGATAAACTTTCTGATTAGGTAGTTTCTCTTGTCGAACCAACGCGTTGTGTTTTTTGCGTGATTGGCTGATGGGAATGTGCAGGTTCAATGCAGCTATTCTTACTGTGATTTCCATTGATCTGCGAGAGCTCTTTGTTCTGACGGAGAGTCCTCAAACATATCTCCCAGATACACCAGCCTTCAGCCGAGCCCTTATGCGAATATTAACCAGTGTTTATGTTGCAGCTAGTGCTGGCCTCGACAGATATTTCTGCTTCAACTATTCCGTGGTCGCTCGCCTTCACAAGCACCCTAAAAGTATCTTGTAGTGAGGCAGTGAGAGTGCCACAAAGATGTGTTGCACCCTTCCGGCACACTACACAAATAACCGGCACATAGGAGACTGAAACCTATGACGACGTTTCGGTCCGACTTGGACCATTAACTAGTCATATTGTAGTGAGAAAGCCACCAGGATGTGTTGTCCCCTCACAGCATCGTGGTGAGAGTGCCAGAAAGATGTATTGCAGCCTCCCAGTATCGTGGTGAGAGTACCACAAACATTTGTTGCAGCCTCCCAGTATCGTGGTGAGTGCCACAAAGATGCGCTGCAGCCTCCCAGCATCGTGGTGAGAGTGCCACAAACATTTGTTGCAGCCTCCCAGTATCGTGGTGAGAGTGCCACAAAGATGCGCTAGAGCCTCCCAGCATCGTGGTGAGAGTGCCACAAAGATGAGCTGCAGCCTCCCAGCATCGCGGTGAGAGTGCCACAAAGATGAGCTGCAGCCTCCCAGCATCGTGGTGAGAGTGCCACAAAGATGAGCGCGTTAAGCCTCCCATCATCGTGGTGATTGTGCCAGAAACGTGTTGCAGTCTCCCAGCATCGTTGTGAGAGTGCCAGAAACGTGTCGCAGTCTCCCAGCATCGTTGTGAGAGTGCCAGAAACGTGTTGCAGCCTCCCAGCATCGTGGTGAGAGTGCCAGAAACATGTGTTGCAGCCTCCCAGCATTGTAGTGAGTGCCACAAGGATGTTGCGGCAAAAGTGACAGTTTCAGGAATTGGGATGTTGCTCACGTGTGTCGTACTTGTATTCCCTGTCCTAGAAATGTAGTGAGGGCAAGAAAACAGTACTCTACAGTGAATAACAAGCCTACAACAATCAGTTTCCTTTACAAACACTTTCCTCTCCACCCATTACACATAATGTTCCTCAGAAGTATGATGGGGTGTTATGACACACGGGAAGCATTGTAAACTTGGAGGAGAGTGCCAGAGTCTTGCTACTTCACACTTCTCCAGCAGCTCTATCAACTTCCTTACTATAGCCTCTCTCTCTCTCTCTCTCTCTCTCTCTACATGACACACCAGTAGTTACTCCTACCTTCTACAATTACACGACAAACGTAGCTCTTTACATGACACACGACACAGGCAGCTCTCTACATGATACACGCAGCTCTCTACATGATACACGCAGCTCTCTACATGATACACGCAGCTCTCTACATGATACACGCAGCTCTCTACATGATACACGCAGCTCTCTACATGATACACGCAGCTCTCTACATGATACACGCAGCTCTCTACATGATACACGCAGCTCTCACTCTGCAATACAAAGAGTCATTATCATGGCTACAAGTGTCATTATATTAAAATAAAAGTCATTTACTTACGGGAGGAGAGGGTTGGAGGTGGAGGAGAGAAGCAACGGTCTTTGTCCTCAGCAGAACTCACCTGAAAGACAAAGGAAATCCTGTCTTAGCGACATGATTACCAGGGATAATATCACATGAGAATTGTAACAAATTCTGATAACCGTGAATGACTGTAGGTTGTTACCTGCACTTAATTTTCTGTTGTACGAGAGAGAGAGAGAGAGAGAGAGAGAGAGAGAGAGAGAGAGAGAGAGAGAGAGAGAGAGAGAGAGAGAGAGGTGTCAGGGTTACAGATATCTTCAACTTAGTGGAAAACTTGCAACAGGCCTCACAGAGAAAATTAATCCCTCGGTATTGTTTCCCCTCTCCCATTATTTCTTTCTCGCTGTCCCTCTCCCATCATCTCTTTTCTTTGTCCCTCTCCCATCATCTCTCCTTTCACCCTCCTCCAGCATCATATTCGCTGGGTGTGGGAGAGATGAGGATAGTGTGGAGGTGGGAGGGGGACGGGGTAGTGTGGGGGTGGATGGGATGGGATGGGATGGGATGGGAAGGGAGGGGAGGGGATGGGAGGGGAGGGAGGGGGTGCAGAGTTATGAGGGTGACGCACAACAGATAAATTATCAACCAGTGTGTAAACTTATTTGTGTTCCAACTTAAAAGGCAGTAAATATAAGAAACACCTTCACTGTTGTGTACATTTCTCCACACCTGGGGAGGGAGGGAGGGAGGGAGGGAACCAGAGATGGACGAAAGGACGAAGAAAAGGGGAGGGAAGATCGGACGAAACGAGGGAGGGCAAAGAGGAAGGGAGAAGGAGACAAATGTAGGAGTGTAGTATATGCAAATGTTTGGGCTAACACGCAAGTTACATCCTGATGGAGAGTTGTTGTAGAGATGAACACCGGTGTAGACACCTGGTGTGTGTCCAGATACATACATACACACACCCACAACTCGATCCCTGCAACCATAAATAGGTGAGTACACGAGGGCAGAAAGTAAGAATTTTTTTTTCAATGTGGGCAGTGGCAAAACTCGAAGAGTAATGGGAAACCAGAGACCAAATAACTGGGGCAGCAATTCTAAGGAAGTATTGTCAGAGTCCATGAACACAGGACGAAATGTTGAATGACCAGGAATTCTGTGACCAGTTGAATAAATGATTTAGGGAGGTATTCTCAGTAGAACCAAAAACATTGCCAGAGTCCTAGAGACTGTACCAATAAGTGCTGAACACAATGGTGAGGTGAGGTAAAGAGGCTACTGAGTGAGCTAGTGTGTTCTGTGAGAGGGAACAGAGGAACTGTGTGAACCACTAGCAGCGATTCTCAACAAATCGATTGAAACAAAGCAACTGCCAGAGGTCTGGAACAGTGAATGTAGTCTCAGTATTTAAAAGGGGGAAAAGACATGTGGCAAAGAACTACAGGCCAGTGTCACTAACATACACAATATGTAAAGTTATGCAGAAAATTTTCAAAAGAGTAGTGGAGCACTTGGAAAGAAGAGGATTCATAAACAACAGCTAGGATGGTTTCCTGTTCGCAGAAAGTGTGAAACAAATGAGAAGAATACAAACAGAAGTAGATCAGGAAAGTCTACATGGATCTAGATAAATTGGTCTGACAAATGGCTATTGGAATTCAACCCCAGCAAATGAAAAGTTATGAAAATCAGAGACGAGCAAAGACGTCCAGAAATAGTGTACAGGCTCGGGAAACAAAGTGGAAAACTACGTGAAAGAGAAGGACTTTGGGACAAGTATAATTCCGAGCATTCCGCCTGAGGCACACTTCAAGCGAATAATCGCTGCAGCAAATGCGAGACTTTAAATTTAAGGGTAGCTTTCAGGAATAACAACAAGAAGTATTCATGACCTTATATGAGGGATATGGTAGGCCCATCTTGGAGCATGCTATCCTATGTCTAGGAAAGCACGTAAAGAACTAGAAAAAGAACAAAGGTTTGCATCGAGACTAATCCCTTAGCTGGGGGGTATGATCTATGAGGAGGGGCTAGAGCTAAATCTGATGACACCAGAGGACAAAAGAACCAACGGTGAAAAATATCCAGGGTGGATAGGGAGTCGGTTTGAGAGGCGAGTCGCAGGTATACGAATCATAGGGATGTTTCAAAACAATTATTGAGCCTTAGAAAGGTCAGAAAGTGGAACGACCTAGACAGCGATATGGTAGAAGGTAGAATCTATACATATCTCTAAGAATAAGTATGACAGGGCTCACGCAACCAGAAGAGTCAAACCAGTAGCGGCCAACAGAGAGGCGGGCCCAGGAGCTCAGACTTGACCTTTACATCCACAACTTAATACACACACGTTGTTTAATAAATAAAACACATGTACAACACTGGGGTATCTTCATTGAGGAAACGTTTCGCCCTGTCGTTCACCATTCTCCTTTGTATGGACTGATGAAGCCACTGTGTGGCGAAACGTTTCCTTATTAAAGATACCCAAGTGTTGCACGTTATCTGGGATACGCACACAGGGAGGGATGCACACGTGACTACACACTGTGTATTATACACTACACACCTGGTGTGACCACACTCGGTGTATTACACACACCCCACCTATTGTACTGCACAGGTAGTTACACATGAAGCCACTGCCAGAGGTCAGCGCCTCCGCGGCCCGGTCCCAGACCAGGCTTCCTGGTTGCTGGCCTGATCAATTAAGCTGTTGGTGTCCCCCACCCGCAGACCAACGTATGCACCACAACCCGGCTAATCAGGAACTTATTTAAGGATGACAAACATATATGCATCAAACCTAATGTAAATACAAGTGTATCACTTGCACACACATGTGGACACCTGTATGCACCACACCTGCTCCCACACAAGAGAGAGACCTGTGTGGTACACACCCACATACGCATATGGAGGACACATCTGCATGCATGACACAGATATACATGGAGGGGTCGGCGACCCCTCTCAGAGTAACAGGGGGGATTCTGCATTAAGACAAAAAAAGGACGCTACGTTGAGTGAGGGAATAAGAGGAGGAAAAAAGCGTGTGTAGGGACGCGTCACATATGCAACATTCCTCACATTAATCTCATTCCTTGGCACGAAGCTGCTCCCTAAATAATGTGGAGTACACCACATCCAGGTCTCACATACGAACCATCGTCTTCATTACACCAGCCAAGTGTTGTAACCAACGTTGAACGCCGTATTAAACATAACGTCAGCACTAGGAGAGGCAGATTGAGCTGGGAGCGCTGAGTGCTAGCTTGCTGGAGCTGGTGCTTGCCCTACTGCATCCAATATTTATACGCGTGCAACCCCCAATCTCCCTCACCTGCGCCTTGTGCTATCCCAATCTCCCTCACCTGCGCCTTGTGCTATCCCAATCTCCCTCACCTGCGCCTTGTGCTACCCCAAGCTCCCTCACCTGCGCCTTGTGCTACCCCAAGCTCCCTCACCTGCGCCTTGTGCTATCCCAATCTCCCTCACCTGCGCCTTGTGCTACCCCAAGCTCCCTCACCTGCGCCTTGTGCTATCCCAATCTCCCTCACCTGCGCCTTGTGCTATCCCAATCTCCCTCACCTGCGCCTTGTGCTATCCCAATCTCCCTCACCTGCGCCTTGTGCTATCCCAATCTCCCTTACCTGCGCCTTGTGCTGCCCCAAGCTCCCTCACCTGCGCCTTGTGCTATCCCAATCTCCCTCACCTGCGCCTTGTGCTATCCCAATCTCCCTCACCTGCGCCTTGTGCTATCCCAATCTCCCTCACCTGCGCCTTGTGCTATCCCAATCTCCCTCACCTGCGCCTTGTGCTATCCCAATCTCCCTCACCTGCGCCTTGTGCTATCCCAATCTCCCTCACCTGCGCCTTGTGCTATCCCAATCTCCCTCACCTGCGCCTTGTGCTATCCCAATCTCCCTTACCTGCGCCTTGTGCTGCCCCAAGCTCCCTCACCTGCGCCTTGTGCTATCCCAATCTCCCTCACCTGCGCCTTGTGCTATCCCAATCTCCCTTACCTGCGCCTTGTGCTGCCCCAAGCTCCCTCACCTGCGCCTTGTGCTGCCCCAAGCTCCCTCACCTGCGCCTTGTGCTATCCCAATCTCCCTCACCTGCGCCTTGTGCTGCCCCAAGCTCCCTCACCTGCGCCTTGTGCTATCCCAATCTCCCTCACCTGCGCCTTGTGCTATCCCAATCTCCCTCACCTGCGCCTTGTGCTATCCCAATCTCCCTTACCTGCGCCTTGTGCTGCCCCAGGCTCCCTCACCTGCGCCTTGTGCTGCCCCAAGCTCCCTCACCCGCCCCGCCAGGCTACCTCTAATTGAAACTTCTCAACAAAACTAAACACGTGCAGAAATCTTTATATACATAGACTGGGAAGCTGCAGTTGAAGTGGTTCCCGGCAATTTTTTGTAAGTTTTCCCATGACGCACTTGCAATTAATGAGCCACAGGCGACGGTTATTGAGGCACAGGTGACCCCCCAGAGAGTCACAGATGACCTTTATGAGCCACAGGTGATCTTTACTGAGCCACAGGTGATCTTTACTGAGCCACAGGTGACCTTCAGAGAGAGCCACAGGTGATCTTTACTGAGCCACAGGTGACCTTCAGAGAGAGCCACAGGTGATCTTTACTGAGCCACAGGTGACCTTTACTGAGCCACAGGTGACCTTCAGAGAGAGCCACAGGTGACCTTGGAGATGCGCGTTGGTACCTGGGCGACTAATTTTCCAGCCACCGGTCAATAACCATCAATGATGCACAGGCTGGACCCGAACTTCACTGGCAACAAGTAGTTTCTGCAAGTCTAGTCACAAACCAGGGTAGCTACGAGTAGTCTCTACCCGGTAGCTACAACCATCAAAATTTATTCCCGGCTATGCTGATAATAGACTCCCACTCATGTAGCTTCGAGTAAGATAGGTACAAATTCCATAGAATGTTTTGGAGAACGCAAAGGAAACCTCTGGAGAATGCTCGCACGACAGCACTCAAATTTGACTCCCACAGAAAGCTGGTGGCAGATTACACCCAAATGTAGAGTTTTGAGAATACTGGTTGTACATTCCAACCTATTCATCACTAACACAAATGTGTTACAGCTGTGAAGACAGTGTTTGGTCCAACAGCTAGTGCTTAACTGGTGTCCTATGCCTCTGTCTTTACTTCTACATTCTGACTCTTCTATTCCTTTAACAATATGACTTTCATTATATTATTGTAGATTATTAAGGTTTTCTCTCGAAATATATTTTCATCAGCACATTTTCTTTATTTAAAGCGGTTTAGTTATTTCAGTAAATCTTGTGAAAAGAATGAGCTACTGTGATCTAAACTTGTACTTAAGAATGATGAGGTGCACTGCCATTCCAACTTGTTCTTCAGAATAATGAGGTGCACTGCCATTCCAACTTGTTCTTCAGAATAATGAGGTGCACTGCCATTCCAACTTGTTCTTCAGAATAATGAGGTGCACTGCCATTCCAACTTGTACTTCAGAATAATGAGGTGCACTGCCATTCCAACTTGTACTTCAGAATAATGAAGTCCACTGCCATTTCCTCAAGAACATATTTAATATTCAATATTTACGTTATGCTCTGCAGGACGTATTTATAATCTTTAAGTCTAGGTATCATGTATAACGTTCTCTAAGTGAATCTTGGTATCATGTATAACGTTCTCTAAGTGAATCTAGGTATCATGTATAACGTTCTCTAAGTGAATCTTGGTATCATGTATAACGTTCTCTAAGTGAATCTAGGTATCATGTATAACGTTCTCTAAGTGAATCTAGGTATCATGTATAACGTTCTCTAAGTGAATCTAGGTATCATGTATAACGTTTTCTAAGTGAATCTAGGTATCATGTATAACGTTCTCTAAGTGAATCTAGGTATCATGTATAACGTTCTCTAAGTGAATCTAGGTATCATGTATAACGTTCTCTAAGTGAATCTAGGTATCATGTATAACGTTCTCTAAGTGAATCTAGGTATCATGTATAACGTTCTTTCAGTGAATCTTGGTATCATGTATAACGTTCTCTAAGTGAATCTAGGTATCATGTATAACGTTCTCTAAGTGAATCTAGGTATCATGTATAACGTTCTCTAAGTGAATCTAGGTATCATGTATAACGTTCTCTAAGTGAATCTAGGTATCATGTATAACGTTCTCTAAGTGAATCTAGGTATCATGTATAACGTTCTCTAAGTGAATCTAGGTATCATGTATAACGTTCTCTAAGTGAATCTTGGTATCATGTATAACGTTCTTTCAGTGAATCTTGGTATCATGTATAACGTTCTCTAAGTGAATCTAGGTATCATGTATAACGTTCTCTAAGTGAATCTAGGTATCATGTATAACGTTCTCTAAGTGAATCTTGGTATCATGTATAACGTTCTCTAAGTGAATCTAGGTATCATGTATAACGTTCTATAAGTGAATCTAGGTATCATGTATAACGTTCTTTCAGTGAATCTTGGTATCATGTATAACGTTCTCTCAGTCCTCTCTGATATATGATAGTATTAGTTGTCTGATTACATAGAAAAATTATCAACGATGTTTCGCCCACGTAATATCCGAAACATCGTCAATAAAAGTTCCATATACTGAGTGTCATTATTTTCAGTCATCATCTCCATACCATGGCTCCCTCTCCTCGAATCTCAACCCCTCAGTCCCTATCTGCAAACTCTGATCCAACGAGTATTTTTTATGTTATGATGATGTCTCCTCTATTTCTTTTCGTATGGTTTTCAGTCTCGTAGTACCGTATTTTCTTCCTCACACTGTCAATACTAGTCTCATCTCCTAGCTTTGCTCGTATACACAGAGGTTCGTTTCTAACTAGCAGAAGGGCGGTGGTGGTGACAACAACGCTAGTAGCAATAACAAGAGGCAGCAACAGTAACAGCGGCAGCAAGAGTAGTAACAGCTGCAGCAACGACAGAAATAGCAGCAGCAGCTGCAGCACCAAAAGAGGCAAAAACAGCTGCAAGCGAAAATAGCAGTAGCAATGACAAGCAGCAACAGCCACGGACGCCGCAACAGCACGATCACCGCACAGCAATACGCGTGGGGAGAGGGAGGAGTAGGGGGAAGTAACGACAAACTTAACAGTGCCAGGCGTACCGCGTTTTTTTCTTTTTGTGATGACATAAATTCCTTTTCGTTCGCGAGGGAGAGATGGTGGGGGAAAGGGAAGGGGAGGGGAGAGTAGGAGAGGGAATAGACGATCGTAAAAGATGGTAATTCCCACGTAACAGTAACTACAACTCTGCTGAAATTAAATGATTTAAAGCTGATGTATCTACTTGCGCGGAATACCTGACAAGATACCCATGACAAAACTTAAGTCTCCCAGCTCAGGGTAACACATCTCACTGCTTTATATATGCAACCCATTCTGTGTGATGGAATATGACAGGGACACATAACTAGCTTGTGTTCCCACACTGTAACTATCACAAAGTAAGGAAGCAGCATACAGCCATGTATCTAATTTTGCTAAATAAAAGAGACATCGTCGCCACCAGCACAACGAACGAAGGACGTCGCCACCGGCCGTGCCTCATAGCAAGTTCTCTTTGTTGTTTATTTAAGGAACACTTGACAAAAACGTCGGGACGCGGGGAGTTCACAAGCACGGTCTCGGCCAAGTCTGGCACCCCTACCTGCTCATGTTCACATTAATAATCCCCACCACTGGTTCCCTTCCCAGTCCAGGTGGCACGCGGTGGTAAGGCCTCACACACACGCCACCAAAAACCAGTTTGAGGATGAGTTTCCTCCACGCCCATATGGGCTGCAGTCCAGTATGTATTGTAAGGGAGGAGGCCAGAAACATATATCCTTTGTTGTTGGATATAACTTAAAGCGTTGAACGGCAAGCCAGAACCTCCGTTCACACTCCAGACAACGATCATTAAGTCGGAAGTCTTTCAGCCATGACCCATCAAACGGCTGTCAATAAAAGGGCCAAATAATTTTCCATAACAAATGTAACACGAAGACAGAGCTTACAAAGCAGACTCTGACTTCCTGAAGGAAGTCATATGTGTAAGAAACTCCAGGCATGTTGGAGGACTCAACTGAAGATAAAATGTATCCACACAACACAAAGTATCGAACGACGACTAAAAACAAGTATTCAGCCGCTAGGGAATCAAATTCAAACTCAAAAAGTTAAATGAAATGGGAGTAGGGAAAGGAAAGGGGAGTGTGGAATAGGGAAGAATAAGAGGTGAGACAGGAAGAGCTAGAAGCTACACATTAATGTTGAGCGATGGAGGATGTGTTATGTTGTGGGGAAAATGTTGGGGCTTCTCTATAGCCCCCTAAACAAAGTAAATAAACAAGATAAACAAGTTGATTAAAATATGTACGCCAAACATGTTAATTACGCCACAACTCCTTTATAAGGAGCACAAAATACAAATAACAAAGAATTAATGAATCAGTAAACAAGCAGGGGCGAGATGTACGTCTGTACGCGACTTGTTTCTGTAAATTATAAGAACAAACACTGGCGAATTATCCAATATTCGAATCACCGTCGGTAACTCACCGTGGAGATATGAATCATTGAAAATTATCTAGGAAGCCTAGAAAATGTTGCATCTATTATCCCCCTAAAAGAATTTAACCCAAAACGGAAGCGGAAAATATAAAAAAATAAGAAAATCCTCTCTTGATAAAAGTAATGAAGAAACATATATTAGAGAACTTCAAAGACTGTCAAGACTCCGTAATAAGAGGCAAATGAACTTCTCTAAATGATGACACTCTAGATTTTATCTTCACGAACAATGGGACGCTAACAGGATACACGAGGATCACCAATACAATATTAAATATTAATCACAATCTCCACGAGACAAAATATGCAAAAACAAGAATAAATTCATATGTTACGATCCCAAGAAATATCAACAGATAATGTTAGTCAGGTGAGCGTAATAACTCCAAAACCGGTGACACACACACACACACACACACACACACACACACACACACACAGCCTGTATGTATTATTTACCACAAAGAAAAATTAGAACGATATCAAGTATAGATAGTCAACACACAAAGCTACACAGGAGTAACTCAACTGCTAAAAAACAAAGACAAACTACAAAATAAATTCCCAAACAAAGGATGGCTGAGTAACTCGTATTGTTTCAGCGTTTTTTGTGTCAATAATAAAACTAATACAAAAAGAAAGGAAACCTTACACAATGAAATTACGGAGATAAAATAGAAACTTAAACAAAAGGAACAAAAAGTCATTCATGGAATAAGCAAAAAAAAAAAAAGTTTTAACGTATGCAAATTCCAGATAAAAAAAGTTTTGAGAGAGAGAGAGAGAGAGAGAGAGAGAGAGAGAGAGAGAAAACCAGCCGCTCTTAAAAGTATCTAAGACTATAAAGGTGTTTGGCTGTGATTGTGGAATAAAAGTTTATAACACGAGATTAAAAATCATAGTGTAAAGTAAAGTGTTGAATAATCTCTATCAAAACATTACTGAGAGTGAGGAGAGATTCCGGTACTGCCAGGCACTATCCTGGCACCTTTGTTACTCAAGCTTTGTAGTCAGTGCCTTCAGTCAGTGTCGGCATCTTTGCTACTTTCCTTCGTCTCTGGCAGTACCTCAAAGCACTGTCCTGGCACCTCACTAATAACCCTCGTACACTTTCATATCCTATTTTGCGGACAATACCAAAATAAAACTGAAAATTGGGATTTTATAATATATCGGCTCCACAATTATTTAGGGAGAGTTGCTGCAAAGTAAAAAAAAAATGTGAAACATTTAATTTTATTTTTCTCTTGGTAGCTGACTTGGCACTGTCTCAATAAGCCATTTAAAAAAATATATTAATTTCAATTAACTCGATAAAATTCAAAGATTCGCGACGAGACAGATACCGGAAGTGAGGAGGTCATAACTACGAGACGAAACTTAAACTCAAATTAACGAGAGTAAAATAAAGACAACCCCGTTATGACATGATCCTAACATGTAAATAATCAGGGGATTGAAGTAAGAGGGGCGGGAGAAGCTTCTTAATATGCAGCGGCCAGTGTATGTAGATGGCAGCTGAGGGCGCAGATAAGGCACCAGGATATAAAGAAATACCTTTCCAGCATAGCGAGCAAGTAGGACCAGCATGATATGATGCATGCTAACATCATTCTAGTATGATTGGATGCTCGAGGCCAGTAATGAGTAAAAGTGGTAGTTAGTATTAGGGCCAGCAGCTATGTTTTAACTCCGCCTACTCAGCTAGGTTAGCATTCGCATATACAAACTAGGATAGAAAGAATACAAAGCTATTTTAAGAGAACTACACAACTTAGACTGAGACAGGAATCAAAGAGAACATGGACACAACATGAGGAAGTATAAGATAAACATAGCTAGAAAAAATGTATGAAAGAAAGCGTAACAGTGAACAACAGCCAGCTAAGATACAGAAAGGTCAGGAAATACATTTATAACGTTAGAGGAGTAATGAAGCAGAAGAGAGCAGGACATAACACAGTGCACACTAAATCTCTTCACACATTTAGAAATATTTACATTATATCATTGTAAACAGATCACGTCAACTAAGGAAGTCAAGACGTGAACCAAAGAACTGAAGAAACATTTAAACCCTACGATGTAATACGAAATAATTACACAATAACATTCACACACACACACACACACATATACACCTGAGTCCTCCACTCAGGAATGAGCCAGAAAGAAAGTGCGGTCAGGATTTGAGACTCGACTAATGCAAATCAGTGAGCTTATACAATCACTCTTACTCTCTTCTCTCTGGTTTAACAGCTCAGTAAGAATCCTCTCCCAGGATGGATAAGATCACCTCAAACTACTGTGCGTGTATCCTGTGTCCCAGGATGGACGAGAGCTACCACACCAGGCAGCCAGCGTGAACTCTACGGTATAGTTGAATCACGTTTCACAAACATAGAAGCTCGATTCTTCGTGCCACTTTTACATGAGCATAAAAATAGTTTAGCTGTTTATGCTGATGACTAATGCAACCATCTAATGTTTAGCAGTTAATCACAATTCTCCTCCTCTTCTCGTGGTTCTGTTCCCGTTTTTCTTGCTTCCTCTTCCTCCATTTCTCCTCTCGTCACTCTACTATTCTTCTTCCCTGAATAAACCGATAAAAATAGAACACTGAAATGTTTATTCAAATTCATTCTCAAAATATCCGCATTACTCATGTATATCCTAAGAGTTTGTCCCTGTGAAAAACCTTAGTTTTCCCGTATACTTGTTCTCCAGTAACGCGGAACATCTAAATATATATATATATATATATATATATATATATATATATATATATATATATATATATATATTAAATCTTGTCATGCAGGGTTTATGCATTTGGATTCAAGTGCATAAACAAAATTTTTTATGTATGCTGACAGGTTTCCACAAGTGGATTTGTATGGGAAGGGTGAGGGAGGGAGAGTGGGGGGAAGGATAGTGGGGGGAGGGATAGTGGGGGGAGGGATAGTGGGGGAGGGAGAATGGTGCAGTAGAGAACAGCAGTTCATTCTTGTCTCATTCTTCCCTATTCTACAGTACTAGTAACTCCAGTTCTGCTGGAACGTAACCTATGAAGCTGCCGTTGTTACTGAACTTTTAGTGGAAAGTTTGATAACTCTCTACTATACACCAGGCTGACACATTTTAAGTTCTTCATGCCTACAACCCAAGATGTGTGAGGTAATATGACAGAGAAACAATGTACCTATTATATACACTATTATATACACTATTATATACACTATTATATACACTATTATATACACTATTATATACACTATTATATACACTATTATATACACTATTATATACACTAGGGTAACCGCACATTGTGGGTGTAACCAGGATTATTAAATATAGTCTTGTTAATGTGAATTCAAAAGTAGTATAATAATTCCTCTTACCCATTCCATTTACCATTTCCACTAAGGAGTAATTTTCACTTATCCATCTTTAACTTTCTAAAAAGGAAAAGTTACTGGATTAACTTTCAAATTAATTATTAATAAACCATTCTGATACATTACAATAATTTCCAGTTATTTTGGGCAAAGTTTACAATTTCCGCGGGGGTTCTGTCCATCCCTAGACAGTCTTGGGTATTTTAAGAGCAATTACCTTTCTTTCATTAATATTAGTTGCCATTTCTGGCCTTGATTGTCCTGGGATTATTTTAAGCACCACCTCAAAGACCGTGGAAGCTCTGTGTTAATCTTGTTAGCCATCTTCTTGTCGTGGTTGCCATATTAAAGAGACCACCAGTCACTCCAGGAATACCGCCAGGTCATAACCCATTTTCAACCACCACAAGTCAGTCAACACAGTCTTGGCTGGAGGACAAGTACGGTGATACCCACAGTGTGCAGATACACGCTCAGGAACACTTCAAGACGTTTATTGGCGAAACGTTTCGTCATGAATGGCTTCAGCTTTCAGGATTGAAAAAGTCACTCGTAGGAAAACGTTTCCGCAATGAAACTCCTGAACCGTCTCGAAGTGTCTATCAACAGTCCTCTTTATTCACCAGGCTTGAAACAGCGTCATTCTGCTGAGAGCGCTGACAACATAACACTAATATTGTTGTTCTGCTGAGAGCGCTGACAACACTAATATCGTTGCTATGCTGAAAGCACTGACAACACAACACAAATATCGTTGCTATGCTGAAAGCACTGACAACACAACACTAATATCGTTGCTATGCTGAAAGCGCTGACAACACAACACTAATAACGTTGCTGAGAGGGCTGACAACCCTAATATCGCTGCTGTGCTAAGGCTGACAACACAAATAATGTTGCTCTGCTGAGAGTGCTGACAACATAACACTAATATCGTTGCTGTTCTGAGAGCGCTGACAACACAACGCGAATAACGTTGCTATGCTGAGAGCACTGACACCACTAATATGGTTGCTATACTGAGAGCGCTGACAACACTAATATGGTTGCTGTGCTGAGAGCGCTGACAACACTAATATGGTTGCTATGCTGAGAGCACTGACACCACTAATATCGTTGCTGTGCTGAGAGCGCTGACAACACTAATATGGTTGCTGTGCTGAGAGCGCTGACAACACTAATATGGTTGCTGTGCTGAGAGCGCTGACAACACTAATATGGTTGCTGTGCTGAGAGCGCTGACAACACTAATATGGTTGCTGTGCTGAGAGCGCTGACAACACTAATATGGTTGCTATGCTGAGAGCACTGACACCACTAATATCGTTGCTGTGCTGAGAGCGCTGACAACACTAATATGGTTGCTGTGCTGAGAGCGCTGACAACACTAATATGGTTGCTGTGCTGAGAGCGCTGACAACACTAATATGGTTGCTATACTGAGAGCACTGACACCACTAATATCGTTGCTGTGCTGAGAGCGCTGACAACACTAATATGGTTGCTGTGCTGAGAGCGCTGACAACACTAATATGGTTGCTGTGCTGAGAGCGCTGACAACACTAATATGGTTGCTGTGCTGAGAGCGCTGACAACACTAATATGGTTGCTATACTGAGAGCGCTGACAACACTAACAGTATTCTACTTATGGATTAAGATAAAAGCAAACGTGCTGAAACTACTTATTAAGTACTCAAAACACATCAGCTACAGTAATTTAACGGTATTAACCATTTAACCGTTAAGAAAAACATTACAGATGATAACAGATTACGTTTTCAGAAAAACATCCTAACAACAGTAGTTACTGTTTACTTGCTAGTAAGGATAACAACAGCTGTAGCTAGCAGTATAAATTACCAAGATTTTATAGGAAATGTAGCCAACAGATGATCAATTACCAAAACACTTACATCTAGCGTTTATTAATAATGATTCGTAACACCTGTAGCTGGTAGTTCATGTATTACCAAGATATAACACCCGGCATAAAAATAACTTTCACTCCGGGTACTTGGGTTGAACTTTTCGGCCGTCCGCTCGCAGTATTATCCTATCAGGGCCGATTTAAGAGATTCTCATTTGTTTTTCCTGGTAACAATAGAAGACTGCGCATAAATTTTTTTTTTATATATAATTCTGCTTATTTTACTGTGTTGTTGCTAATGACTATCATGTTTGACAATACTAACTAGTAATTACTTGAAAATTACATCGATAAAATAAAGAATCTGTGAACGAAACGAAGGTAAATAGGAAATATAACAAAAATGTTATGCCCAGATGTGGACAAAAAATTCTTGGGCATTTCGACGCAGTTTTCCCCGACTTGCTTTGCCAAGAACGTAAAATTCCTTAGCAGGAAAATAATGAGACAAGCACGAAAAAACAAGGAACTGAAATCAACCCATTGTCTGAGTGACTCTCGCCTCTAGCTAACTATAACATTACTGAAGAGGTGGTACAGCAGATGGTACGATAGATACAGCAGCTGGCCTTAGGTTGATCTGACAGCTGCAAGTTAAATACCATTCCCAATATTCTTTCTTAAATATTTCTGTGTTTTATCTGAAGATGAAGATAATAGTCAGTACTGGTACACCACCAATGTTGGTACACCAGTGCTAGTACATCTTAAGTATTGGTACACCATCACTGTTGGTACACCACCAGTGTTGGTACACCAGTGCTAGCACATCTTAAGCATTGGTACACCATCACTGTTCGTACATCACCAGTGTTGGTACAGTAGTGTTGGTATACCACCAGCGTTAGCACACCACCAGCGCTGGTACATCTCCAATATTGGTACACCACCAATGTTGGTACATTAAAAGTGTTGGTACAACACCAGTGCTGGTGACAAATTAGACATATGTGCAACACTTGGGTATCATTATTGAGGAAACGTTTCGCCACACAGTGGCTTCATCAGTCCATACAAAGGAGAATGGTGAAGAACAGGAGTTTTGAGGTAATCAGTTCTTCACCATTCTCCTTTGTATGGACTGATGAAGCCACTGTGGCGCGAAACAGTTTCCTCAATAAAGATACCCAAGTGTTGCACATGTGTCTAATTTATCAACTTGTCGGTTCTCTGAACCATTCATTTACATACCGGTGCTGGTACATTAACAGTGTACATCACCTGGGATGGGAAAAGAATACCTACAGTCAACGTTGAATGCCAGGGTAGGAGGCCCTGGTTGGAGGCCAGGGTAGGAGGCCCTGGTTGGAGGCCAGGGTAGGAGGCCCTGGTTGGAGGCCAGGGTAGGAGGCCCTGGTTGGAGGCCAGGGTAGGAGGCCCTGGTTGGAGGCCAGGGTAGGAGGCCCTGGTTGGAGGCCAGGGTAGGAGGCCCTGGTTGGAGGCCAGGGTAGGAGGCCCTGGTTGGAGGCCAGGGTAGGAGGCCCTGTTAGGAGGCCAGGGTAGGAGGCCCTGTTAGGAGGCCAGGGTAGGAGGCCCTGTTAGGAGGCCAGGGTAGGAGGTCCTGGTTGGAGGCCAAGGTAGGAAGCCCTGTTAGGAGGCCAGGGTAGGAGGCCAGGGTTGGGAGCCCTGGTTGGAGGCCAGGGTAGGAGGCCCTGGTTGGAGGCCAGGGTAGGAGGCCCCAGGGTAGGAGGCCCTGGTTGGAGGCCAGGGTAGGAGGCCCTGTTAGGAGGCCAGGGTAGGAGGCCCTGTTAGGAGGCCAGGGTAGGAGGTCCTGGTTGGAGG